>NW_027531893.1:7798075-7843406 GCF_008692635.1 Crocuta crocuta
GGCTTTAAAAAACCCCCAAAAAAAAAAAAAAAAAAAAAAAAAAAAAAAACATTCCTGATAATGGCCATCTAAAAATCCATATTGCAGGGGTGCCTAGGTGGCTCATTCAGTTAACTGTCTGACTCTTGATTTCAGCTCAGGTTGTGATCTCACAGTTTGTGGGTTCGAGCCCCAAGTGGGGCTTTGTGCTGGCAGTGTGGAGCCTGCTTGGGATTCTTTGTCTCCCTCTTTCTCTGCCCCTCTCCTGGCTCATGCTCATTTGCTCACTCTCTCAAAAATAAATAAATAAACATTTAAAAAATCCATATTGTACTATGCATTTCTCATTTCCTAAACTCTTTCTATTATATGCCAGGCCCTATGCTAGATGCTTTACATGCATTATTTATAATCCCCACAAGTTATGAAGTGCCTGAGTGATCATGTTCCCATGGATTAACTTCTCTGGTCCTCAATTTTCTAATCTATAAAATAAAAATAATTATAGGGGCACCTGGGTGGCTCAGTAGGTTGAGAGTCGAACTTCAGCTCAGGTCATGACCTCATGGTCCGTGGGTTCAAGCCCCGCGTCGGGTTCTGTGCTGACAGCTCAGAGCCTGGAGCCTGCTTCTGATTCTGTGTCCCCCTCTCTCTCTGCCCCTCCCTTGTTTGTGCTCTGTCTCTCTCTGCTTCTCAAAACTAAATAAACATTAAAAAATTTTTTAAATAAAATAAAAATAATTATAATATTTACCATTTAGGGTTCTGGTGAACATAAAATGTGATAATGCATGTAATATGTTTGGCTCAGAGCCGATATCTCGGTCAATGCTCAGAAGCTGTTAGGCTTTTCATTTTCACTGTTTGGAACTGCATAGGAAAAACAAACTCCATGCTTTTCCCACTCAAATCTTCTGCCTCCTGCAACACTAGGTGATGTCACCCGCGCTGTAGAATGTGGCTGAGAAAAACAATGAAACTTAATGGTCAGAGCGCAGTGTCAGAATCAGACAAAATGGGGATTCAAATCCAGTTCAGATTCTTAGAAATTACCTTGTCCTCTATATTCTTTAGTTTTCTCATTTATAAAATGGGGACGGGGTGCAAGGATGGCTCAGTTGGTTAAGTGTCCAACTCTTGATTTCAGCTCAGTTCATGATCTCATGGTTTGTGAGTTCAAGCACTGCATTGGGCCTTTCACTGACAGCACAGAGCCTTCTTGGGTTTCTCTCTCCCTCTCTCTGCCCTTCCCTGCTTGTGCTCTCTAAATATATTAGTAAGTAAATAAATAAAATGGGGATAATAACAGTACCAATCTCATAGAATTTTTGTTTGAATTAAAAGAAACTAAAAGCTTTTTCTGGAGCATGGAATGCACAGGAAGCATTTAATAAATGGTAGTATTAATATCCTCACAGAAAGCCCGTGGGGTAGATGTTATCATTAGTTCTGTTTGACTGGTGGAGATACTTATAATCTAAGAAAGAGAAAGAATAACAACTTTTCAGGGTTGGTTTGGGTCTCAGAACTAAGTGTTACCCATGGCCAAACTCAATCCTATAAAGTGGACTGAACCCCCTCTCCTAAATGCCTCAGCTGCTAACCAGTGCCATGCTCTAATTCCTGCTTCCGCAGGAATAGATAGCCTCAGCCCATTGCCGCTGGCTGTGGTGCTAACCTTTCTTTGTTTGCATGGACTACTCCCCTATCTTTTGACAAAGATTTGGGATTTGGGGCTCTGGAGCAGACACGTCTTTGTTTTCAACTTCTGTCCTGATTGATTTATAGTAGGACCTGATGAGTGTTCCACATTTTTGAAGCCTCATCCATTTTCAAAGACATGACAATTCCTGAATGCAAAGCCTGGGGTGTCATTTTGGTAAGGAAACTCAAATCTCACTGTGATGATTCAAGTTACCAGCTCAAATGTTAGTTGGAGAGAGAGATGTGTTCGGTCCTTGCTGAGAAGCCCTGAACAAATCTCTCACTCTGCCTGAATCTCAGCGTCCTCTCCTATTAAGAGGAGGCAAATGGTCCTGCTCTCCTCACAAAAATGGTGCTTGTTGGGATCTGATATCCAAATCTGATTCTTGCCCTCCTTTCCCACCTTCTATCTGCCTGGCCTATTTTCTTCAAACACTCTTTAATCACGGAAAGAAAAAACTATACCATCAGCTATAATCTGCTGGTGCACATGGACGCCAGCACTGTGGGAAATAGTGTGTAGAACCCAGATTCTTCCAACTCACACTGTCTGTTTCAACGTGAAAATTACACACAACAGAAGAGAGAGGCCATTGGTTTCTTCACGTCACTCTACAACTCCCTTCAAGGGAATAAGAGTTGATTATCTCATCTTTTCTCAGTTTCAGATTTTTTCCCCCTCATAGGCATTTCCAATAGAATCTTTATTTGCTCACTGAGAGAAACCAAGATGGTTCAGCCCCTACCTCTTTCCTTTTCAAACAGGTCCGTTCAGTCTTTCGCATTTACAGAATTATAATTCAAATGAAGGAAAACACACTCTAAGAACTCTCTAGATATGATTGCGATGCGTTTTAAAAAACATTTTCAGAAGACGGTGGCTGTAGATAACGAACCGTTTGGTGGCATAAGGAGAAATGAACAAGCAGCACACTGCAGGGGTTGGGGGCAATTTACATCTTCAGGTTTGCAGAGGGATGCTGACTGGTTTTGCACAAAGATGCAAGGGACTGATTATGTGGCAAATTTGCATGAGGCTCAGTGGGATGCTCTGAGCGAAGCCCGGAAGATGCCTGGTCCAGCAGGAAACCTTGCACCTGTAATAGCTCTTCTTGCAAACATTGGGAGCATGTCAACCATGCAGGAATGGGGGACTCCCAGGGTAGCTTGTCATAATTAAAGCAATGCCGACCTTCACTGCTGATGCACAAAGAACCTCCATCTTTACCATATGGTGTCATCAGAGTAAAATGGATTTTAGTGTCTGACGGATATGAGCCAGAATCTAGAAGTTGCCACTTACTTGCTCTCTAACCTTGAGCAAGCCACCAATTCTCACAGAGCCTTTGTTTCTTCATATATAAATGAGAGAGAGAATTGATACTACTCATGTTGAAAGTCTGTTTAAAAAAAGAATCACGGGTACCTGGCTGGGTGGTTCAGTTGGTTAAGTGTCTGACTTCAGCTCAAGTCATGATCTCATGGTTTGTGGGTTCAAGCCCTGCATCTGGCTCTGTGCTGACAGTTCAGAACCTGGAGCCTGCTTTGGATTCTGCATCATCCTCTCTCTCTGCCTTCCCCAGCTTGCACTCTGTCTCTCTCTCTCTCTCTCTCTCTCTCTCAAAAATAAACATTAAAAAAGAATCAAAGTCATGAATACAAAGCCCCTAGGCTATAGCCAGGACACAGGAAGTATTTTTTTATCATTAATATTTTATACAAGGTGGGAAATTATCTTCAGGTGCAGATAGCCAATTTCTTTGTCTTCAGAGTCTGAAAGCACAGTAAGCCTTCCACAGCTTAAAGCTCGCCACTGGGAATATTCTATCCCTCTCTATCTCCGCCTCTCCCTCTGGCCCACCCAGGCTCCAACACCAAGACGAACAGCACAGTGGGGAGCGAAGCTTTTGCTGCCAACAGCACAGATGAGAAAGCCACACTGCACCTACAGAAGGGAGCCCGTCACAGCCACTTGTAGCCAGAAGCAGATTGCCGGGGTAGAGCACTTCACCGTTCTGTCTCTTTGCTAACAGACAAGTGTCATCCCTGTCTGCACCAATGGCATGCACATGGAGAAATAAGAAAAACTGACAGAGACAGTGCTGAGAGAGACATGAGCAGACCCAGACAACACACCGCTCAGGTCTGGTGGTTGGAGGTGGGGTTGGAAGCAATCCACCAGCTGCTAGCCACGTGGACTGTGGAATGAGACAAATAGGAGGGGCCTCAAATGTTTGTGAGTCAGTTCATAGAGTGGGTCACATGACCCACATCCCTTGGATAACTCTTCCCCATCCTTTAGGACTCAGGACACACGTTAGCTCTTTCAGGAAGCCTTTGGATGTCGTTTTCATAACACCCAGGCTGGGTAGGTGTCCTGGAGTACCGAAGGCTTGCCTCTACTATTGGCATTCATTTACTAGGAGTATGTTACAATTGAAAGTTCATTTCTCTGTCTTTCCCTCTAGGGCGTGAGCTTTGCAAGGGCAGGGACACTACATAAAAGCTAGGTATCACCTTTTCTCCCCTCCACTCAACTTCCAAGGCAGATACTAGCCACAAGAGTCTCCTGACGCTTTATAAAAAATTGCCATTATTTATCCTACAAACTGTACAAAATGGTGGAATAAGCACCAGAGGTGGAGACTCATAAGACCCAAATTTGAATCTTTTCTCACTATTGATTAAAAAAAAAAAAAATCACTGACTACAACTCAAGTACTCCGCACTCCAAAATCAGAGAATACCACCTACTTCACGGGGTTATCATGTAGCTAAAATTAAACAGTGAATACGAAAGCTGACATTCTAAGATCTGGCATATAAGAGGTGCTCAACAATGCTTACGAATTATTCCCGTTATAGTCAGAGGGCTGCTTAAGTCAGTCTCCTTAGTCTATTCATTTTCAAATTTGTTTTAGAAATATTCTGTCTTTTCCCCCAAATGAGAGCTCACTTGGAATACCAATATACTCATCAGATAAAGCATTACCATCTCTAAGTTAAAGCAGGATCCTGTCTCATTAACTTCTATCCACCCAGAGATCACTGTGGTACTCTCAAAGAATCTGGCATCCCAGGGAATAGAGAACAAAAAGGTTCTCTCGTGTGATGCATGAGAGTCTCATCCTATGTTGTGCAATGTCGGGCTGAAACCATGCTGTTCTTCTCCCTCTCTCCCTCTCTTTCCCCTTCTGTCAGTGGAGCCCAGGGCCTTGCATTCGTCTATGCATAGATGAGTTGATGACCCTGTCAGAAAATAAAAATGGTTTTCATCTGTCTCTTCAGGAGTTGCTAGAAATACTTCTGACTGAGAGGCTCTCTGAATAATTCACTCATTTGAGATCATTTAAATAATCTATTCACTCATTTTCATAATTGATGGCAATGGCACACTATCAAGGGTACAGCTTTTGTCTTACATTTATACCATCTGTCAGCTTACTCATGCCCCCCTCGCCCTCAGATAGCTTCCTTATCAAGTTGGGTTTATGAGTTCTGTAGACATGGATACTCCACATGACATCATGGTTGACTCCAGCTCTCTTGAGAGAGCTCCTGTTTGGGTTCTGACTCTGCCTTTCCCACCGACCCCTTGGGCAGGTCATTTACCCCGTCTGGCTTCTAATTTCTCTCTTATGACATGGAACTCCAATTATGACTGAAGCTGGTATTGACTGACCATCTACTGTGTGCCGGTCAGTGTTCTAAGCGCTGGATACATTTTCCCAACAACCTATGAGGTAGGGACTATTATTAGCTCCCTTTTAGATATGGTAGCATGCAGAGAATGTTGTGATATTTAAATGAGATAATGCACTGGAAATATTTCACTGTGTCACATGAAAGGAGCTCAACTATGGGCATTTGCCACCATCATGACCCTCACATCAACCAACATCACCACTACCTCTATCATGGTCAACAATCTTCCTTATTAACATTGCCATCAATGCATGTTCCCACACAGATATCTTGTCTATGAACTGCTTTTTTTTTTTTTTTTTAAGTTTCTGAAATCAAGAAAACTTTTAGTAGCACGTTGCTTGCAGGAGAGTACTGGTTTAGATGCTATTCATTTTGGAGTTGGTTTGAAAACAGAGAAAGAAAAAAAACAATTTAAGACAGAAACATACACGCACGCACGCGCGCACACACACACGCATGCACGCACAACCCACACACAGCACACACACAGAAGGAGACGGTATCATTTCTTTCAGTTTGAGGTGTTAATTTGCTAGAGACCTACTATATTTTCCCCACTGTGACCTAACATATTGTACTGTGTAGGTATTTAAAATAGCCACGCTGCATGATTCTAGGGAACTCAGATGATCATTTTAAATCTTTTGTAATGGCTTACCTTTCCCTCTCGAGGGCTCACATCGTTTGAAAAACTTAATGATCATTAAATGAGGAAAACAAGTTAAATTTCGCACTTCAACTCTGCTAAGGAAGAAAAAATCACCAAACCCATTTTACAAACGGGCCTTGCTCTTTAGATGTAGATGGGGGAGGAAAAAGGAAAGAGAAGGGGGAGGGAGGGAAAGGGGGTGAGGGAGGGAGAGAAGAAAGAAGAACGTCATTTACAGGCATGACAGATTTCTTCTGGAAATACTCAATACAGAAATGTGGAAGCACAGACCCATGCCTGAAAATTAAAAAAAAAAAAAATCTGACCACTTCTGGTCTGCCATGAATCTCTTGGCAAATCATCCGGTGAATTCCATGTGCTTCTAATCCCCTTCTGAGGTGCCTCTCAGATGGCACTGCCACGGTCCCCGTTCATGCCTACACTTCCTTATTTAACCCGAGCTACTTAAATAGCCCATGTGAAGTTTCCCCAAAGATCTATGCCAATCGCCGTTTTATTTTTAAAGAAGCAGCAGAGTGTGTGTGGAAGCGAGCAGGCTGTGGGGTTGGTACCTTGGCTTTGCACCTTCCCAGGATCACAGAGCTGAACCCCTTGCTACATTTGTCTGGGCCTCACTCCCTAATTCATAAGAGGGTAACATCGCATCTGTATCACAGTGCTCTGCTCATGTCAGTATGAGATGAGTTTATATATTTGAATGCTTAGTGCCCTACATGGTGCCTCATTAATACCAAACAAATGTTAGCTATTATTATTATTATCATTATTCTGTTTTCCCTTCTTCTTCACTGAATAAAGTCCCGTAGCCTAGAATTCACAATCCAGCACGGTCCCTCTTTCCCATAATTTCCCTTGCAACAATCTATATTCATTTTCTATTGTGTAGCCAACTGCCCCAAATTCAGATGCCTGAAACGGCATCCCCTTTGACAGTGCCTCGCAGCTCCATAGGCCCAAAGGCCAGCAGGACTCAGCTGGGCTCTCTGCTCGGGGTCACAAGGCCAAAATCAAGGTGTCAGCCAGCCCGGGCTCATGGCTGGAGGAGCTGGGAAGATCCCATTTCCAAACTCATTCAGGCTGGTGGCCGAGCCCAGCTCTGTGAGGCTGGAGCACTGACATCCCTGAGTCCCTGCTGGCTGTTGGCAGGGAGGAAACTCAGCTCCAAGTGGCCCCCACATGCCCTGTCACGTGGCCCCCCAATCCTCAAACCTAGCAGTTAAATCCTTCCCACGCTCAAATCTGTCTGGCCTCCCCTTCTGCTGGCTGTTGCAGAAAAATCTCCTCTTTTAAAAAGCTCTCAAGACAACATTTAGGTTCACCCTGATAATCTTCCTCTTGATTAACTCAAAGTCAGCTGACAACCCCTTTGGCTCCCTAACTGTAGGGTCCATCTCATCATTTCCACACCCCTTCGAGGGGAAAGGATTACGTGGGGGTGAGGAGCATCGAGGGTCATTTTTAGAATTCTGCCAACACACAAGTTATGTTTCGAACACACTGAACTCCTTGCTTCTGGGCTTTACCTTACAATGTTCCTTTGCCCTGGAATGGCTTTCCCGTACATACTCAGAACTCCAGATCATGCCTGTTCTCTGACACCTTGTTCAAATGGCAAGTCCTCTGATTGAGATGCCCTCAATCCTTCTGCCTTCACATAACATGTATCTTCTATAAATACCATAGGTTTTTAACAGAACATCTTTCATGGCATATATATCACATGGTCTTGCATTTATGAGCCTCTCCTACTGCCCTATTAGACTCTCAAGTATCTTGAAGGCTGGTCTACATGTTACTGCAACCCTCACCAATGACTTGCACACAGCAGGTACTCAGGAAATGTTGTTTCGTGGAATGTGTGAATAAATAAGGGCTATATACCCCAAATCCAACCATTTCTGCTTATGAGGGATAGATTTAACAGAACAAGAAATCATTCTGTAACAATATTAATGGAGGACATGCCAGGGACAGGAACCGATCTACCCCATAAACAACATTTCACTGTGCGCTGGTATCATCGGATTCACCAGAGATTCCTCAAGGTGCAACAAGACGCCAATATCCCTATTTCCCTCCCTCTTATTACCATTTCTCTTAAGCATCACTACTATGCATTATATTCCAAAGGAAGAAAGAGGCACAAAGACTAAGATGCAAAAAGTCCTGATAACCAGGAGGGCATAGAGGAAACCATTTCTTCAGGGTCATAAGGAGTAAACCTATGCCCTAAATCAGCGTTCTACATCTTTAATGGGCATGAGAATCATGAGGAAAGCTTATGAAAAAAGCAAAATCAGAAATGATTATTCCATAGGTTTGAGGTAGGGATAAGACCTTTACCTCTTTTCCATGGAGACTGGGATACAAGTTGCCCCAAGAACTACACTTGAATGACCAACACTAAAAGATGTTCCTCATGGGGGGAAATTCATGAAAACCAATCTTTCCATCCATTCTCAAATCTATTCAACAGATACTTTAAAAAAGATTTTAATGTTTATTTATTTTGAGAGAGAGAGAGAGAGAGCGTGCACAAGTAGGGGAGGGGCAGAGACAGAGGAAGAAAGAGAATCCCAAGCAGGCTCTGTACTGTCTAGCCCTATGTGGGGCTAGAACTCACAATTTGGGAGGTCATGACCTAAGCCAAAATCAAGAGTCAGATGCTTAGCCAACTGAACCACCCAGGCACCCCTCCAGTTCACAAATACTGACTCGGCTACTGAGCACCAGAGACAGAATGGCAAAAGAGCAAGAGAAAACTTGAAAACAAACAGTATTCTCTCAGTGCTGGACACAGCCAGAGCTCATGGCTTCATCAATGGGCTGCCATTGTTTTCTAAGCGAAGTGGGCACATGGCAGAAGCCAGAACATGCTTCTGCCTGCTTGTAGATGAGCAAACAGCGCACTTCCTTTTCAGCAACACACACAGTTGCTCTATCGATTGTTATTTACTAGTGGCCTCTCGATTATAATTTTCCTCCATGACTTCCTTCACATAATCACTGGAATATGTGTGGGCAGAGGCCAAATAAAACACTTGCATAAATACCGCAATCCTTTAGCACGATGAGAGCCTTTTTGCAGATTCTTGATCTCTCTCACACGCGTGCGCACGCACACACACACACACACAAGAAATCTTCTGCACATTCTCATTAGTTCCTGAGACTCACAGGGTCATTCTAGACTAAACATGGTGGAAAAGTGATGGAGAGGTAGTCAAAATACAGTGATCTAGAAGGGAGAAGGTTGGAGCATTACACAATTGGAAATGACCTCATGTCAGAAGTGCGTGTGAATTGCGATTGTGTTGCTATCACCACCGTTGATGAAAGCCTCCCTAGGTCTGATGACAAGTTGACATGCCACATCATGTCGAGTGTTGAACATTTGGCTCAGATCATGATCTCAGGTTGTGGGATCAAGTGCCATGTTGGGGTCTGAGCTAAGCATGGACCCTGCCTAAGATTCTCTCTTCTCTCTCTCTCTCCCTGCTCCTGGGCTTCTCCCTCATTCATGCATGTACTCTCTCTCTAAAATAAATAAAAATGAAAAAAAATGTTAAAAGAAAAAGACTACCCTGTAACAATAACTATGTGAGAATTTTACATGCATGATTTCATTTAGTTGTTAAAACAGCTCATCCCAAGGAGGCATTCTTCTCCCTGCCTCCCAAACAGAAACTCAGGTTAGTGACCTTTTTTCAGAACCACCCTGCCCCCAGGTACTATGGATGGAAGTTGGAGGCCTGGGGGCTCTCCACCTGGGGGTATTCTGCAATCAGGTCTGGAGATTGGAGGTCTGGGCTGCAGCGAGGGTTCTGGGAGTCCTCCTGTGCGGCAAGCAGCTGGCACCAAGGGCACCAATGAGAATGCAAGACAACCAGATAGAAGGATGGGGAGGTGGACGCATCAGAGCTCAGGGGTGAGACTGTCAGTTTGGGAAGACACGGTGGGCTTCTCGCATGCCCTCTGGAGCAGTACTATCATCCTTAATTAGCGCTTCTCTAGAAAACAAGAGAGTTCTTTTACTTCAATATGTATGGGTTTTGTCCTATTTACGCTTGGGGTCAAAAATTCCAAACGGCCTTTAAAATCTTTCTTTGAATCTTTCTTTTCCTTTCTGTCCCTCTTTCTAAATCTATCTCTGTTGTAAAGCTAGTCTACACGTCTGTTTATACATGTGTGTGCATGTGTACATATATATGTTCATTTAGAATTAATACAATTTGTTAAAATGTTTATTCTTGAGAGAGACAGAGCATGAGTAGGGGAGGGGCAAAGAGAGAGGGAGACACAGAATGTGAAGCAGGCTCCAGGCTCTGAGCTGTCAGCACAGAGCCTGATGGGGGGCTAGAACCCGTGAACCATGAGATGGTGACCTGAGCCAAAGCCAGACACTTAACTGACGCACCCAGGGGTCCCCATATATATGTTCATTTTAAAGCTAGTTTAACCCTAGAATGGTGAATAGAATTCTTCCCAAAGCATTGCTTTCAAGTAGTTAAGAAGAAAATGATCCTCTTGGAGAAACCCAGTCTATACTCAGGCCCGGCTCCGAAGCCCCTAACATCTTGAAGACTACTCCAATTGGCCAAGTCAAGTTCACCTTTCTCATGCCAGCGAAGGCTCAGTCATGAGCTACTTGAGGAGAGGGATGGTTTCTTACTTATCAGTGGCTCTGGCGCCTGGAGGAATGGTGGCCACAGCGATGTCACACAGGGGGCACTGGGTGTACTGGCCTGGGACGTCAATTGCCTTGCGTCAATGGCACTATTTTCAAACATCTCTGGGAAGCCTTGGACCCACCAAGCTCCAAGGCAGAGCAAAAGCACCGCAGAAAAGGGGAGGCAGAGAGCATGGAAGTCCTGACTTGCAAGAGGCAGCCGGCTTAGCACCGAGCTGTACGTCTGCTGACCACAGGCAGGCACCGGCAGCAGCACTGGAATAATGCACGCTGGCCACACACAAAGGCCCTGCAGAGAGCAAATGCCCCTCCGAGGGCTTGTTGCGATTTCCTAGACACCCTCCTCCCATGCTGCTGCCTCCTGTGACGCCACTGGGTGACCTCAGAGGCAAAGAAAAGACGCCTCTGAGCCCCAGAATAACAGCCCTCCCTTCGGCAGGCTATGCCCTCCAATGACCGGCTGTACCGCGTATGCCGCCGGCGGGCAGGCTTAAGGATAACATGACTGGTATTTACCTGCTCCACTGGCTTCCTCTTTCTTCAAGACAGAAGCACAAGGAGTTATTTCTGAAGCACTGGATCCCCTGAGTGCCGAGAGAACAGACCAGCTACAGGAAGCATTTGTACTTGCTAAGCTCAATTCGGCAGTAATTCCCTGAGCTGCCGTTTTGAGAAATGGTTATATTTCAACAGGAATTTGAAGGAGGACACACAAAATATTAAAAGGGCATTTTCTGTGTCTGGAAGCGGAGCATACCAAGGGCAGCTTTCTTTTTATGCCGTGTTGTCACCTGGGCTGCAGGGGCTCCCTGGCGAATGAGCTAGATCCACAGGCAGTACTGAAAATTCACGGGGGTGAGCCAAGTCTGGCCCGGGACTGGTGAAATCCAATCGAGGAGAGGGATTTCACAGCTCTACAAGGGATCCTCAGGTTGTGTAACCGTTGAAAAAGAACCCCAAATGCAACACCAGAAGGCAGAAAGGCCCATGTTCTCTACCTCCTATTAAGAATAAGGAGAAAGCAATTTGCAGGCTGGTTTCGCATTTGTAAAAGGAAAGAAAACCCAGAACTTGAAGGGGAGATCAAAGAAGGTACAGGTCCAGGAAAACATTACAGGTTTAAAAAATAAGTAAATAACAAGGCATGATCTATGTCCCAGATGCACAAAGGAGCCCAGCTCAGTGATGGAGGTGTGGGCCACAGGGTATACCAGATGCCAGTTAGCTGGAATCCAACACTTTCCTAAAACATCATGAAAGTACAGAGACTGCCACCCCACCCTCCTCCACATGCAGACTAGAATCTAAGTTCCATGAGTACAGAAGTTATTTTTTTGTCTCTCCTATTCACTGATAAATTCCAATTATTGAGAATAGTGCCTGGAACATAGTAGGCACTAAATAAGTTATTGCAGGAAGGCAGGAAGGAAGGAAAGAAGAGAGGAAGGGAGGGAGGGAGGAGGGAGAAAGGAGGCAGGGAAATTCAGTACTTGGGTGTACCACTTAGAGAAGAAATGGAGTAAGTGTTCAATAAACAATGGCTATTGCTGACATAATTAGTATTTGTGTCCGGGGGTTAAATATGAAAACTTAGTAAACACTAGTAGTTAATTCTTCTGAGAATCTCAATATGAAGGGTTTCAAAAGTTGTTTTTAATTAAGGTACAGCAACATGCAATAAAATAAACAGATCTTGGGTGATAGTTTGATGTATTTTGACAAATGTCAAGATAGAGAACATTGCCGTAACTTGAGAAAGCTCCCTATACCCCTCCTCCGCAGAAGCAACCATTATTCTAATTTCTAACCCCATTTGCCTCTTCTTGAACTTTACATGAATGGAATTACGTAGCATATTCCTCCGTGTCTGCCTTCTTTTGTTCAACATAAGGTTTTGGCAATTCATGCATGTTGTAGGTATTAGCAGTTCATTCCTCATAATGAGTAGCATTCCATTTTGTGAATATACCACAATTTACGTATCCATTCTTGTTAACAGACACTGGCCTTCCTTTCGATGTTTTGCTATAATGAATAAAGTTGCAATGACCACTCTTACACAAACATTACTTTGGGGATACATGTTTACATTTCTTTACAGTAAATAGCTAGGAGTGGAATTACTAGGTTGTAAGGTTTGTGTATGTGTAGCTTTATAAGAAACTGCCAAACACTTTCCCACAGGGCTTGTAATTTTACATTCTGATCAGCAATATTTAAGAGCTTCAGTTGCTCCATATGCTGGTCAGCACTTGGTATTGTCAGTCTTCCATTCTAGCCATTCAGTGGGCGTGAAGTGCTATGTCATTCTGGTCTTAGTTTGCCTGTGTCTGATGATAACAAGGTTAAGCATGCTTTCATTTACTTATTGACCATTAGAGTAGTATCTTTTGGAAGTTATCTAACTTAATTTCATTAATTTCACTATATATATAATGGAATAAAAGCATAGTTAATATTCTTTTCCCGATCTGTGGCTTGCCTTTTCATTTTCTAACAGTGTCTGGACATGAGCAAAATTAAAAAATTTTTAAACTTTTGGTGGACTCCGGTTTATTATTTTTACTGTATGCTTAATGCCTTTTGCATTCTACTTTCTCAAATCACAGCAATACCCTCCTAAATTTTCCTCTAGAAACTTTACAGTTTTAGCTTACATTTAAGCCTTTCCCTCACTATCATAATTATTCATCAAAAATCACTTGAATGTATGTTTATAGATCTATTTTGATCACTTCACTACTATGTAAAATGTTACTTACAGGGCTTTCATAGATAACTTTATCAGATTGAGAAATCTCCCTCTGTAATCATAAAAGGATATACTAGATTTTGTCAAATGCTTTTTTGGCATCTACTGAGATGAACCATACAATTTAATCCTCTATTATATTAACATGGTAAGTTATACTGATTTTTTTGAACATTAAACCAGTTCCTATGATAAATACCCTTTATCCATGATAAATTATTCTTTTTCAATATATTGCGGGGTTCTGATTAGTACTATATTGAAACACTGCGTAGAATGGTGTCATTTCTTTTTAAATGTCTGATGGAATTCACAGCAAAGCCATCTAGGTCAGAAGATTTTCTTGTTTTTGAAACGGGAAAGATTTTAGTTATGATTTTAGTTCAGTTTCTTAGCAAGTTTAGAGCTTAGAAACTTAGGGAATTCAGATAGTCTATTTCTTTTTATGTCAGTTTTGGAAATTTGTGGGTGTTTTTTCTTTATTCCAAAAAAAATTTGCCCATTTTATCTACATTGTGGAATTGGCTGGCATACATTATTCAGAGTTTTTTTTAAATCAGTTTCATATCTATAGGATCTATAATGTCTCTGGTGACAGTCCCTCTTATGTTCTTAGTGCTAATTATTAGTATTTGTGTTTCCTATCTTTTATGTGATCACTCTTGCTAGAAATTATGAATTTCATTAATCTTTTCAAAGAACTAGCTTCTGGCTTTGTTGATTTTTCTCTATATTTTGTGTCTGACTTTGATTTTTACTCTTCTATTTATGGTTTTCTTCCTTCTATTTCATTTGGGTTCACTTTGATCTTTTCCTAGCTCCTTAATGTAGAAGCTTAAATCACTGACCTTACACTCCCTTATTTTTTAAATTATAAGCCTTTATAGCTATAAATTTCCCCCTTAACGTATCTTCAACTTTATTCTTCAAATTTCAAAATGCGGTATTTTTCACTGCCATTTCATTCAAAATATTTTCTAGTGTCATTTGATTTCTCCTTTGACCTGTGGGCTATTGAGAGGCATGACCTAAATTCTAAACATCTGGTGATTCTATAGATATATTTTTCTTATTAACTTGTATGCTAACACTGTGTGGTCAAAGAAAGCATTCTGCATTATTTCAGTCCTTTTAGATATATCGAGACTTGTCTTACACTCCAGAACACAGTCTACTTTGGTGAGTTTTCTAAGTGTGCTTGAAGGAAAGTTTCTTTTGTAGCTGTTGGGTGTAGCGGGCAAAATCTTCCAAAGCTTTCTTCATCTTCCCTTCTAGGAATGCATCATTGATCCTCCAAAGTCGATGCTTCTGTTTGCACAGAACTTTCTTCTGATGCTAGTTAATTATAGGACGGCTCTTACACCACATCCTGCAGCTTCCTACCCCTAGGATCTCTCAAGCCCATCTGATGTGCAAAGGGAAAATAAATCTCAAGCTGCTGAAGCAATTTAGAAGCCATGCCTTGCTTGTCAAAAAAGACAGGATAGAGACACAGGCTTCCTTTCGATCTCTTTTACTCTGCTCTTTATGTGATAGTATGGCCAATGATTTGACCTGGTGGGAGAGAGGGCAAGTGGGGCAGATATTGTCATCATTCTCATGGGGTCATATGTAAATCCCACAACGTCTCCCTTCTCTGACTCAGGACATGGCCTTGGGTGAGACGTGTGATGATTTTTTTTCCTGTAGTGGTATTTTACAGTAATAGTTAAAATACATGTACCAGAAAATGTGCTTTATGAGAAATATAATCAACCTGTGATTTGTAGAAGTGACATGCCTAAGTGTCTGAAATTGGTTGATTTAAAGTAAAAGACTATGTAGATAAAAATACAGGGGTTCCTCCATATGGCAAAATGTATAATTATGGGACATAATATGGGGTTTAGGCAGACTGGTGTAATCACTGCTCTGTAACAGATATTTGCTATTGTACCAGTGTGAACCAACCTCTAGTCTTTAAATTGTTTATCCGAAGTCCTTCAAGGACCCTTACTGATGAGATTTGAGAGGCTGACAGAGGGAACAGCACACAGTCACCAGTTTCCCCAGGAAAAGCATTCCAGCTGCACCTTATGAAATTTGGTCTGCCTTGTTCCAAGAAACATCTGGTCCTGGCCGTGGGATGGGATTGGAGCAGCTCAGCAGGAAACATATTGGCAAAAGGCGTACGTCGAGCACCCCTGGGGCCCCTGCTTCCATCCCTCCCCTGCACATGGCATGCAGAAGGGTGCTCACCTTCTCCCATTCTCTGTCCTTGTTCAGCACAATCACCACCAGCCTGGGGTGCACCTGATAGCCTTCCTCAGTGAAGGACAAGTCTTTGCCATCCCATGTCACGTTGACCATAAATCTAGAGAGAGGAAGAGAGAAAGACACGTCTTTAGGGACGAATTCAAGAGATCAGATGAGTGGATACCACCGTCAGTGTAACACTCAGAAAGTGAAGACTTATGTAGCCATCATCACACATGACAGGTCATCTCTACCTGAGGACGTATTAGTACCCTTGCGGGCACTGCTAATTGGCCAGGCATTCATTTCCATGAGCCTGTACTCACTCTCAGAATCCCCAACCCTGTTGAGGCATTAGAAATTATAATCAGCACATGGGACGGACCCTTCTGTCCACCACGCCCATAGACCTCTGTTCACACGATAGCACAGGAGGGTCTTAAAGCATGTTCCATTATGTTTTTTTTTTTGTTTTGTTTTATTTCTAGGAGAAAGAGAGAGACAGCGTGAGCAGGGGAGGGTCAGAGAGAGAGGGAGACACAGACTCCGAAATAGGCTCCAGGCTCTGAGCTGGCAGTCAGCACAGACCCCAACGCGGGGCTCGAACCCACGAACCGCGAAATCATGACCTAAGCGAAAGTCGGACGCTTAACGGACTAAGCCACCCAGGCGCCCCTGTTCCATTATGTTTTAACAAACTTCCCTAAAGGAAGCTGCTTGCTCATAAACCACATTGCACACAGCTTCAAAGAAATAGTATCCAATCCGCTCATTGCTTATTCTACTAATACTTATTGAATATTTGCTACACGCCAGGACTCAGCTACTTGGCTGAAGATAAATAAGGAAACAGGATCCCTCTCCCCATAAGCTTACAGTCTCAAGGAGAGGACAGGCATTAGTTACAGATCTATGACAAGTGCTAGAGTAGAAAGGTGAGTGTGCTAGGTGGAAGTGACACAGGGGTCAGGCAAGGCTATAAGGAGGTGCAGCTTCATTTGAAGGATGAGTCAGTGTTAACTAGGTTAAAAAAAAAAAGGATATAAGCATAAGCATATTCCAGGCAAAGGGGGCAACAGGCGCAAAGGCCCTGTGGTGGTACTCACGAGGGACTGACTGGAAGCCAGTGAGATCAAAGCAGAGAGAGAGAGAGAGAGACAGAAGAATGTGGGATGTGGAATGGCTGAAAAGACGAATTGGTGAGATAGGGCAAGGCTTTTCAGGCATATTAAAGTTTTGTCTTTGTCTGGGGCGCCTGGGTGGCTTAGTCGGTTGAGCGTCCGACTTTCGCTTAGGTCATGATCTCGCGGTTCGTGGGTTCGAGCCCCGCGTCGGGCTCTGTGCTGACTGCCAGCTCAGAGCCTGGAGCCTATTTCAGAGTCTGTGACTCCCTCTCTCTCTGACCCTCCCCTGCTCACGCTGTCTCTCTCTCTCTCTCCTAGAAATAAATAAAAATATTAAAAAAAAAAAGTTTTGTCTTTGTTTTAAAACAGTAGGAAGATACTGAAGGTTTTAATCAAGGGAGTGAGACAATCAGACTCTTCCTGTATAATATGTCTTGAAGGTTGTGTAGAGAATGAGTCAGAAGGGGCATAGGGAGTTGGTTACAGCGTGCTTATTATCCAGGTCAGAGATGTTGTTGCCCTTGGGTCTGTTGTGGCCCCAAAAGAAGACTGGGGAGGGGGAGAAGGAGAAGTACAAGCTGCCACAAATAAGACCAAGTGGAGAATATTTAGCAGGTATTTAGTGATGTGGAGTTTGGGGAGAGAGAGGCATCAAGAACAGCGCCTCACCTCATCATCTGCATTATATAACATCTGCATGGTTGACCCTTATCCTAGATGTTTTCATTGCACGACGTCTGTCTGCCTTATGATATTCTTATCTCCACCACTCCTCAAAGCCACCTTGCCTGTAGACAGGATGGATGCAAGTAGGGAGGGAAGGAGGCAGAGCTCATCTCCCATGATTTGGGTGGGAGGGTCACTAGGAGTCCACCTCTCCTTGCAGCTTAAGGCACAGGTGATGTTAAACTTTGACAGGAACACACCACCTAGCAGACACTCAGTTAATGTAGTATAATGGGTTGAAATATTCAGAGATCCCCAGAGAGACAGGGTGTCTCAAGGCCATGGCATTTTCCTGCTTTATACTCCTTTAACACCAAAAGCAGCTGAAGAAGTAAAATATTAAGAGGGAGAAACAGACTATGAAAAAAAGTCTAAAATGAGAGATTGTCCTAACTGGTCACGCGTCTGGCCCTGGGCAGCCAGAGTGTTGACTGTGTTGTGCAGAGGGAAAATCAGATCTCCGAGGACAAGGTGAAGAAATTGGGGTTCAAAGGCAAAGAGCAAATATTGTGTATTCATTCAATGAACTATTTGTGCATTTTTTTCTAATTCGTGTTTTGATGACAAGTTAAGAGTGAGGAGAAAACGCTCACTATTTAATGTTAAACAAACAGAAGAGGATAAAAATAGGGTTTGTCTACGCACAGAGGGATTACAGGTACCTTTTATTTTTGTGTGTGTGTCTTTTTGTTCTCCAAGTTTCCTGCAAATAGAGTTTGTTAAAAAACAGAAGAATAAAGCACTGCAATTCTAGGAGGAGCCAAGAGTAATCACTCTATTTGGTGTGCATGTGAAGTATCTGTGATCATTTCCTCGTAGGATATTTTGTTGATTCAACATCTATTTACTGAATGTCTATTATGTGTCAGGCCCTATGGGGAGTCCTCTAGATACAGGAATAAAAACCACAGTGCCTGTCCACCCTCCTACCCGTGTGTCATTACCGCTCAGAGACACAGGCACATAAACAATGACAGCGGAATGCCACTCACGCACGGGTGCACAGTGAGTGGGAGACGTAAGAATGCCGAGGAAGGACCCTCACTCAAGCTGAGGGAGTCCAGGGGCACTTCTTGAGGAATCTAGGACAGGAGAAGGGTCAAGAAGAGGTGGAATAAAAGAATTCTGCGCCAAGGAATCACACTGAGTAAAGAAGAGTCTGCAAAGGCAGTGGCACATACTGGAAAAAGCAGGAAACAGCTTAGTAAGCAGACATGCAGTGGGGTTTGTCTGAAGAAAATTCCTGAAGCCAGACCATAAAGGATCTTGAATACCACACTAAAGGGCTTGGATTCTGTTCAGAAGGCCATGGAGATCCATGAAGGGTTTTAAGGACAGCACTCATGTGGTCAGAGTTTCTGCTAAGAGAAGCAGAAGGAAAAATGATTCTCTGCATTGGAGGACAACTTCAACATTTTTGTTGATGGCTAAAAACCTCTCATTACTTAGGGGGGCCTAAATTAATCTGTTTCTGTTTTTCCGGTTTGACTTTTGGTTTTGTTCCCCATGATTAATTTTAGCCCTGGCCCACTGTGGCACTGGAATTCATGTTTGGTGGTTGAGTATGTGGACAGATCATCACCAGAAGTACCATCCATCCATGTATCCGTGTATCCATCCATCCATCTATCCATCCATCCGTCTGTCCACCCATCCATCCGTCAATCCATCCATCTACCCATCCATTCACTCATCCATCAGTCCATCCATCCATGTATTTATCTATCCATCCATCCATCTACCGATCCATTCATCCATCCATCCATCCATCCATCTATTCATTCAATAGACATATTTGAGTACCTACTATGTGTCATGACCTATGCCAAGCTGTAGTAGGAAAAATGATACAAAAGTAAACAAATATATATCTACAATAAATAACTGCAATAAAGAACAGAAAGTATAAAATTAGAGATTTGTATTAAGTAGGCTGGTAAAGAGCATAAGGAATAGAATGGCCAATTCTATTGCAGAGGCAGAGCTGGAATCGGGAAACAAAGTGAAATGTTTCGGTTGTGTTGGGAAGGAAGAATAAAGGCTGGCTGGGTGAATGGCCAGGGGAAAGGGGTGGTAATGCTCTGCATGGAGGAAACCAAAAAGTCAATGGAACAGAACCATGGAACAGGATGGAACGCTGTTTGTGGAATTTCAATATAAATAGTACAGACAAAGACCACCAATGAGTGGCCTTTACCTGACCTAGTAGGAAATCGGTTACCAAGTCTCGCTGTATTTGCTACCAAAACACTAAGGTCTTTTATTTATTGTTGTTGTTGTTGTTGAATCAAACTGGCTACCACGCTAGGTTTTGATTTATCCATCACTTTGAGATGGACAGAGCTCAGGATGGATCTACCTAATGACCCAGATGTGGATGAACTGAAAATTTCAGTCAATTTAAGAGGCTTGAAAAGATCCAGTTTATCTTTTTGGAAAAAGCAGACAAGAGAGCAAATGCTTTGGTTGTGACATAGACATGTGGCCCCAGGGAAAAGCACTTGCAGCGTTACCATCATAGTCGCTATTTTATCCAAGAAGCTAGCATATACTATGGAGCATCCGGGTCTTCTTTTGATTTGCCAGCTAAATTATTTAAGCCTCCTTCTTCTTTAATTTCCCATCTTTATTTCTTCCACCCATTCCCTTTTCTCCCCTCTTGTAGTGAAATTAGATGGAGTGAGCAGGGTGATTATTTAGATGTGATCACCCTTCTTCAGGTTATACAGAAGAAACTATATGGACGTTCTCATGCTCCCTAGTTTTCTGTGTTCCTTTAAGATTCAATATTCTGGACCAATGAGTCTGCATCTCAATGTTAATGCTGTTCTTCTGTTTTTCTTTTTTTTTTTATTAACAGTCTTCAGTCCCTTGTGTGTGTGGTGGTGGGGGCACTCTACTAGAATTTTTTGCTGAATGGTAATTTCATTATTAGGTTAGCAGGATGCAAACACCTATTACCTTCAATTCCCCCATCCAATTTCTAGGAAAGACAATCCATATTTTCTCAGGCTTTCTTCCCATTTAAACTAGCTCCAGAGCAAAATTCTTTACCTAGGGAAATACCATTACACACCCCATTGCTTGGTCCCCATTAACACCTGCTGGGTACTTGTATTAAACAGCAAAATCTTATCACTGTTTTGTTTATCTCTCCGAAATGGATTATAAACTTTTAGCGACCAGATAAAATATTAGAAATTCTGGCAGCTGCTAAGCTTCAAATTACATCTTCAATATTTCCATCAGGAGCAATAAATACAGGAAAGCATGTTGGCAAAATTTAGGAGGGTGGAGGCACCAGGGGTTTGCCGAGGGCCCACTTCTGTGTTATTACCAACCGCTGATGGTAAAGCCACCTGGCCAGGGTTCTTCATTGTCAGTGATGTATACAACACTAAACTATAAAAAACATACATTATGTGACATACATACAGACAAGTTTCCTTCAGTATCTACTTAGGTGTATGAAGCTGAAGTCCAGATGAAAGAAACACTTGTCTACTGCTAGCATTCTGTGCCCTAGGAGTGGTTGATATGAGGTCAGAAATAACAGTGAAAAACAAAAGCCATTTTTCCTATATTATGACTGCAAAGAAATTAGGCCTGAATTGTCAAGTTCTCTCTAGACCTGAACTGTCTAACATAATAGCAGGTGGCTATTGAGCCCCTCAAGTGTGGTTAGCCTGAACAGAGATGAGCCAAAAGGGTGTAAGACACAGTGGATTTGGAAACTCTGCCTAAAAAAATCACATAAAAGATCTCATGAATAATCTTATGTTGATTTCATGTCGAAATATTGTAGACAGCTTGGGTGAAATAAGACATTATTAAAATTAATTTCATCTCCTTCTTTTTCCTTGTTTGATGGGCTGCCAGAAAATGTAAGATTCCATGAAGCTTACATTCTACTCTACTAGACAGCTGTTCTAGACTGCCTTTGGTCTTGGGGTATTTTTTTTAACCAGTAGATGGTGGACATCATGAAGGCAGGGACCTCTTCTGCTTTTAGTATTGTATTTCCAGTGCCAAAAATAATGCTTGGTACAGAGCCAGGGCTGAATAAATATGTGCAGAACGAACTGCTATTTCTATGTTGTGGATAACAGTACAGGGATGCAAGCCTGGCTCTGTGTTGCCAGCTGTGTCACTTTGGAAAGTGTATTTAAGATTCTCTAAGCCTTCATTTCTTTCTTTGTAAAAAATGGATCAGGTTAAACTGCACGTACCGGCCAAGATGGCTTCATGTGGCTCAAGCTAATAGTTACCTAACTCTCGGGTTTAGGGGTAGCATTAGGGGAGGTGCACTTAAAATACTATGCCAGCTTTACTATGCCTGGTTTAGAGCTGCCACCTAATAATCAGTAGCTAATATTTACAGACATTTCTTATGAATTTTTTACTAGTTTTCCACCCTGTCACATTTTCTAACACCACCACTTCGAATGCAATGGTCTTTTTAGGGCCATGCTTATGGTGGCCCCTAAATGCACTCACTTCTGGGGTCCCTCTGTTCTCCCGTCAAAAGCCACCCATACACGGGCTGCAGAAGTTCCTTGAAATAACGCTTAAAATGCTTTGTTCCCTCTGATTTCTATTTTCTCTCTTTTGTCTGTACAGTCATAAGTCTCCTTTAACTTCCAAAATCTGATTATTTGAAATGTTCTCTAGACATATTTATTATTCACTATTTCCCTTCAGACTCTAATTCTCTTACTGTCTCACAAATGCCACCATAACCCATTTAGTGTTTCTCAATTTTTGGTTAATTTCCCATCTGCTTTGCCATTTCCCATATTCCCCTTTGNCAATGCCTCCTCGAACTGCTTTGGGTATCACCCTTCTCCGTCTGCCGTGTAATTTACAAGTTTCTGAAAACAGAGTCTCTGTTTTCTTCAACCTCCTCAAGACATTCCATTCTTGAAGACGTTTTTTGCTCTTGGCAGCATTCTCCTGGCGGCTGGAGATCCATTCAACTCTGATGCGAGTCTGAGGAACCCTTGTCTTCTATTAACCACTCCCTGATGGCCACCGAGCTCTTCTTCTCTACGCCCCACACATAGTGCTTTCAGCCCGCGCACCAGCCCTTCCCCGAACATGGCAGGCACCGCTTCTTTCCAGCAAAACTCTGGTTGTCCTGGTGCTCAATTTCACACGCTCATCGCTGCCTCCCTACTTCCCCTGAACAATTACCAAAAGGCATGACCTCAGGGCTACGACTTAAATGTCAGGATAGAAATGTAATCACTCCAACACACAGATCTCCATATTCTAGGTCAGCAGCATCCAAAATGGGCTCAGAAAATACAGCATAAAGAACAAGAAGGAAAAACCACTGCGTTTAAAAAAAAAAAAAAAGAAGGAAGTATTTACTCTTTGAACTCAAATTCTGTTGTGGTTGATTACAAAAATAATAATGTCACTTGCTTTGGCTGAACAATACTAATATATATATATATAATACATACTATATACTATGTATACTATATATATTATAATGTATTATACAAATGTATTACACTAATATATAATGTATTATACTAGTATTATGTATACATATACTATATATACTAGTATATAATACATTTATTTATATATATGTATTTAAAATGTTTATTTTAAGAGAGAGAATAGGTGGGGAAGAGGGGCAGAGGGAGAGGGAGAGAAAGAAAGAATCCCAAGCAGGCTCCACACTCAATATTGGAGCCCTACATGGTGCTCGATCCCACAAACCATCAGATTATGACCTGAGCCAAAACCAAGAGTTGAACGCTTAACAGAATGAGCCACGCAGGTGCCCAGCAATAATGTATTTTTAAAAATTATGACAGGAGATGGTAAGCTCCATAAAGGCAGGGAATCTTTGTCTGGCTTGATCACTGCACTTCTAAAACGCCTAGAAGAAGGTGTCTGGCAGTACAAGCTTAAAAATATCTGTTGAATAAATGAACAGACACAGGCCTCTAGGACCTCATTCATTCAATGCTTATTTCCTATGCAACAGCCTCACAGCGGTGAGTCTGTGAGGCAAATTTTGAGTTTGCAACCAGCTAGCCTGGGCTAGAATGCTTTGCTGTTGGTTTCAATCACAGGTAAGTGTCCTAAATTCTCAGAGCATCTGTCTCTCCTTCCATAAACGTGAGGTTGTGACAGCCATGCCACTGTGTGACTACAGGGATGAACTTCAATGGAATATAATGAGGTCAATAAGCTGTGTGCCGTGGCCAGTTGACTGTTGGGCACTAAGTGATGGCAACAATTGTCTCAGTTTCACATAATTATCTTTTCTCCTAAAATTTGAGATTAGAGGACTTAATCTTTTAGATGCTGGAGGACCATTTTGGCTACTAATCCCAGTCCCTCAAGGGAGGGCAATGTGTTCCTGCCGTCCCCGACCCCAAGGAAAGAGGGGGCTAGTCTGATTTCTCAGAGCCTGTGGTACCCCTGGACCAGGCTATCATGCAGCAGACAGGGCTGCCAGCCTCCCCTTCATGCCTCCCGGGCTTCCTGTCTCTACCTGGTGAGCACATCTGAGCTGAAGGTGGTTTTGGGGGACATGCCCCACACGCTGTCTTTTGTAACACAATCTATAAGTCTAAAACTTGTAGCAAGCAAGTTGGGGCAAAGCTTTTTCTGTGAACATGGCCGTTCCCTCACCTCCGTCGCCAGACAGTACACCTGAACCATTTGGCCAAGACTTCTACGGGGAGGAGGACAGGTAAAGCAGGATCTGAGACACATGCCCTAATTATCCTTTATCAGGAGTTGTCAGAAGCCTGAGTGCCCATCAATACAGTGGTTCTCAGAATCTCACATGTGTTCTTGTTCCTTCGATGAGTGGTTCTCTCAGGAACCGGGTGGGGGATCTAGAAGTTTTTGAAATTCTGGATAGTATTTTATAACACCGCCAATGTGGCACCAAATATGTATCACCATTAACGTCTAATGACTCTGCCTCGCCTCACCATTTGGAACTGGCTGGCACAGGGGTTAATGGAGCCATTCCACATATTGAGCGTCTGTTCCAAGAGAACCCCAAAAACCAGATAGCGTGAGCAGCCTGGTTTTCCATGAGCTCACTCCGTCACCTGTGTCTATGCAGGGAAGCTCTTCAGGATCTCAGGCAGGCAGACGTCTGTGGTGGGTGCCTCTTTACCACTCCTGACTGCCCCCCAACACACACACACACACACACACACACATATACACACACACACACACACACACACACAATATATGCAGAATGACTCAATGTGAATCAACTCAACATGTGATTTTACCCAGGACACCCCCACCTGGGAATATGAGCCCCACATGGACAGGGCACTTGTCTCTTGTCCCCTGTTGCACCCTGTTCTAGAATGGAGAACAGTGCTGGCATAAAGGAAATACTAATCATCCGCTTACGGAGAGAACGAAAGGTCCATTTGATTTTCTCGCCCTCTGACAATGAGCCCTACTCTTGCTATCTAATAGGCATCCACGTGTGTTTGGTGGATCCCTGGGGATCCGATGAGGTAACCCAAAGGCAGAGGAGGAAGGTCGCAGGGAGGGGGAAGCCCATGGGCTTCTAGGACTCCCACCTCTGCTTGAATCATGAATACACTGCACTTCCTTAGAAATTATTATTGAGAAAAAAATCCTATGGCTTCTATCAGTCAATTAAACAACAAGCCAGAAAATGATTAAGAAACTGTTTCACCACCCCGCTGTACAGAAAGACCCTGGTCTTCAAATCAGGAGACCGAGGATCTTGTCTCACCTCCTATAGCATTCTATAATAGACTACACGTTTTCCAGCCCTCCCTGTAGCCAGGCATGCCCATGGCTATGTTCTGGCCAAAAGCAAGGGAGAAGAAATGATATTTATAACTAGTAAGACATATCATACAGAGGGGATGAACCTGTCATTGCTCCTTCCTCCTTCCTGCTGGCTACAATGCAGACAATCCAGACAGGAGCACTGACTGTCAGTCTGGACTATGAGGTAGAGACCACCGGCTAGAGATGGTAAAGCCACTAGGCAGAGGATGCCGGATCCCCAAGATCATGGAACATCACGATGAAGCCCTGACTACCTTTGGATTTCATTCACAGGAGGGACAAATCTGATGCCTATCACGTTTAAGCCGCTTTTCTGTTTTGGGCTTTCTGTCACTGGAAAACACAATTAATCCTAGCTGGCTTGAAGGACTATCTGAATCAAAGTAGAGTCCAAAGACTTGGAGCTAAATGATCCCGTTCCCATTTAGTCTCTCTGCACCTCAGTTAACCTTCTCTGAAAAAAAGTGTGCACGGTCCTACATAATCGTTTACTTCCTAGCTCGGCAGTATTTGATCCTCACTCCTGATTCCCCTCCCACCACACAGTGTATTTGGTCATACCTCTGTCTCTTACTATGCTCTATTGCTCTCACTCCAAGGGTCTTCCCTGCTCATTAACTTCAACCCAAACCCAGTAATTTGGGGGTGGGGTGGGGAATGAGTATCAAGCTCCATTCCTCCCATGTGGCCTTTCCTGATAATCTTTCCTTTCCTTTGTTCATTTAAATCCACACCTTGCATTACAAGTCCTTAGCAATCCATCGTCCCTGACTGTTCCCTAAGAGTTTCGCGTTCACACATTTGTTCTCAACAGAAGCAAAGATCGGGACTTGGCGTCAGTCATTCATGTTTGTCTAGCACCATGCTGTCGGGCACAGAGTGCTCAACAATTATTGACTTGATTCGAAAAGCAGTGCATTAATCTCCACTTCAGTACCATGTGTCTCCCACTCAGCACCAAACCCAGGACCTGGCTGTGACAATACGCCAGCCCACATATCTCTGTCCACACAACATTCAGGGGCTAGAGATCCTTCTCATCCCCTCCGCCATGTTTACTGGCCACCCTTCAAGGCCATCTCTAATAATGCCTCCCCCACAAAGGCTTCCCTGACGCCTACAAATCAGATACAAACTCTCTTAGCAATTAATGCCAATTATTCATGTGGTGTGAATCTTAGAGCACCCCCCACCTTTATTTATGTGTAGTCCCAACCATGTGGAGGGAATTTTTTAAAAGACAGCTCTTTCGGAAGACCTGTGTGATGGTTAATTTTATGTGACTGGGCTACCAGATGCCCTGATAGTGGGGAAAACACTATTTCTGGATGCATCAGTGAGGATGTCTCTCGGAAGAGATTAGTATTTGAATTGGTAGGGTAAGTAAAGAAGATGGTTCTCACCAATGTGCATGGGCTCATCCAATCCACTGAGGATCTGAATGGAACAAAAAGGCAGAGGAAGGAGAATCTGCTCTCTCTGCTTGAGTTTGGACCAGTGTTTTCTCATGCCTTCTTCATGCATCTATGCTTCTGCCTGGAACCACGCCACCAGCTTTCTGGGGCTCCCAGCTTACAAACAGCAGATTGTGGGACCTCTCTGGTCCATAATCCTATAAGCCAGCCCCTCATAAACAATCTCCAACTTTATAGCTTATTGGCTCTGCCTCTCTAGAGGACTCTGGCTAATACAACCCTACACTACCATCTGCTAGAAAAATAAGACGAGTCTGTGATGAATATGTTGTAGAGGCAGATTCCCAGTCTGCTGTTAATCACTACCTGCATGACTTTACCACCCTAGGCTAGACTATAACCTTCTTGAAGACAAGAAATCATAACCCAGGACTCTGAACTCTGGAAACACTGTAGACAGAAGAGCAGATGTAGGGTAGATGAGCTGGAGTTGAGTTTTAAATCCACCATTGCTGACACCATCCCCATAAGCCACCCAAGTCCTCTGAGGTCCAGCTCAGGCCCATGTCAGACGAGGCTAACACCCCTGTCTTAGGCTGCTCAGGCTGCTCTAACAAACTACCATAGGCTCAGTGGCTTAAACCATGAGAATTTGTTTCTCACAGCTCTGGAGGCTGGAAGTCCAAGATGGAGTCCTGGCAGATCCCACATCTGGTGACAGCCTGCTTCCTGGTTTACACATGGCCATCTTCATGCCATGTCCTCATGTGGCAGCTCAAGAGAGTAGGCTCTGGTCTATCTCCCTCTTCTTTTTTTAAAAAAAATGTTTTATTTATTTCTGAAAGAGCGAGAGAGACAGACAGCATGAGCAGGGGAGGGTCAGAGAGAGAGGGAGACACAGAATCGGAATCAGGCTCCAGGCTCTGAGCTAGCTGTCAGCACAGAGCCCGATGTGGGGCTCGAACCCACAAACCATGAGATCATGACCTGAGCCGAAGTCGGATGCCTAACTGGCTGAGTCACTCAGGCTACCCTCTATCCCTTTTCTTATAAGGGCACTAAATCCTGAGAGCCCCATCCTCATGACCTCATCAGATTCTAATGACCTCCCAAAGACTCCACCTCCAAATAACACCACTTTGGGGACTGGAGTTTCAACACATGAGTTTTGGGAGGACACAAACATTCAGTGCACAGCACCCACTCTGTGTAACTGAGAACGTTCATGGCAGTACTACTAAGAGTTTGATGAGGGCCTATCATTAATACATTTCTCGACCGACTTCCATAACTAAATGCGAAGAACTCTCCCAGTTTTCCCTGTGGTGAGGGGTTTCCTGGGGCATGGAACATTCAGTACTGAAACCTCAAAAGCACACCTAATGGAAATGCTTCAAATCCATTTCTTACCAAACACATCAATTCAAACAAATATTAGTTGAGTACCTATTATATGCCAGCAACATGTAGGAGATCAGATGGTAAATAAAAACTTGTGATCTTTTCTCCAAAGTGACTTAGAGTTTAGGGAGAAACAAATAATTATCAGGATGTAATTACAGCAATATAAATAACGATAATGTATTTGCAGTTGAAGCCCCCGATGCTATAGGAATATTAGCAGGAAGTCCTAACCTGTCAGAATACTGGTTAGTCTCCCATTATTCTATTTCTACTTGTTTGTTAGTTGGTCTGTTTGTTTTCAGGGCAAACACCAAGTTGAGTTCTCAGGAGGAAGCATAAACTCTCATACTTTCTAGAACAGGGCAGGTAAAATCCATGAGTGAAATGGCCCAGGTGCAAGGTTATCTATGGAGAGTAGTGAAAGTCGCAGGGAGAGGCATTCGAATTCATTCAAAAATAATACTTTAAATGAGATAAGACATATCTGCAGACCCTTCATTTGAACTCTGTTCTAATTTCAAACTTAAGAATATTCATGTTCCTCCCCCTAGCAAAACCCAGACTTCCTCCTATGCTGGTACATTCATAGGATCGCATCCCTCCTAGGGTGGCGTACTGATGTGAGAAAGGCCTTTGAGGAAGGCCTCCTTTCCATGTATCTGAATATCTATTCTTCCTCTGGACATAAAAAACAGATCTGGTGGGAGAGAGGGTGTGGTTTCCCAAGCTGAATCCACCAGATTCTCCCCCTCCAGGAATTCGAAACCTGAGAAGTGATGGGGCACCTGGGTAGCTCAGTCGATGAAGCATCCAACTTTGGCTCACGGTTCGTGAGTTCCAGCCCCGTGTCGGGCTTTGTGCTGACAGCTCGGAGCCTGAAGCCTGCTTCGGATTCCACGTCTCCCTCTTTCTCTGCCCTTCCCCTGCTCACACTCTGTCTCCCTCTCTCAAAAGTAAATAAACATTAAAATATTTTTTAAAAAAGAAGAAAGAAACTTGATAGGTGAGACAGAGCCCAGGAATGGCCGCATCTAGCAGAGGTGACAGAAACTTTCCTCCATCAGTGAGTGTGCTTCACCTTCTGACCTATGCAAAACTGGGCTGCTCAATTCCTACTTCAAAGTCCCAATATGTATTCTATTATTTGTTTGTCATTACCTCCTTTTGTTTAAATTAAGCCATTGAAAGTTGCTCACCACCAGAATACTTGAAACAGTACTCACTTCACTCCTGGCTGGCTGCTGTAACTTCTTACCTGGCCTCTAGATTCCCTGTATATCATCCCACACCCTCATATCAAGTCCACCTGCCAGATAAATGTTCCCAAACCTCACTTCTGATTATGTAAAATTCTGTTCAAAAGCTTAAAGTGGGTCCCTATTGTCCAGAAATAAAATCCACGCTCCTTAGCCAAATTTAACTTCCAACCTTGCTTCCTAAAACTGTTCTTTACATACCCTGCATTGGAGCAAACCCAAACAACTCATGATGCCCTTGTGATCTCCCACTTTCTGGCTTTCACTCCTCTACACTGGGAAAGCAGTCATCGTTGTGGATTCTGGCTACTTCCCATCTCCTTTGACTTTCCCCTCCCTGGTGAACAGGAAGACCTCTGACCCTGGTGATGGGGTTTCAGGGGTGGGTCGCGACTCAGGCTCATCCAATCAGATTCTTTCCCTGGGACCAGTTGCAGCTAGAGGAGATAAACTGCCTCCTTTAAGAGAAATGGTCACAAAAGCATGTGAATCCCACTTTTCCCCATCTCATGGCTGGAAACAGTGAACCATCTCAGACAGAAACATAAAAGAGAGAGACAGGGGTTTGAAGACATCATTTGAACCTGGATCTAGATATCCTGGATGACGAACACACCCATTCATTCTAGGTGAATGGCTGGAGAAATCTTTCTGTTGTTGGTTTTGTTTTGTTTTTGCTAAAGTCAGTAAGAGTTGGTTTTCTATCACTTAAAATCACAAAAGTCACAACTGATAGAATAAGAGTTTTATCTCCTCAGCAGTCCCAGGCTCAGACCCTCTACAGCTGAGTTCACCTCTTCCCCAAAGGCTCCCCGAGCTTCCAGCCTCCATTCCAGCCTCTGAACTGCCATCGCTTCCTCCGTACCTCCCTTTCCACCGTGCTATTAGAGTTTTTCACACACACACCATGCCCTTTGCTGGAGGGTAAACTCCTGGGGGAACAGAGAGACCACGTCTAAACTGTCATTGTGTGCCCCCCACCCTGGGCACAGCGTCCGGCATATGGTGAGGGATCAGGGACCATTTGCTGAATGAACACGAGCAGATTTTCATCTGGCCAGTGTTGGAGTCCTCAGCAGCATGGAGAATGTCCCGTTGAGCTGGACGACACCTCAGAGCCATCAGGGCAGAGTTAAATATGTCTTGGCCTAAATAGCACTCTAAATGCTGCCCAGGCTCGTAATGAAACCTGACAGCTCTGTGTAAATTCAGCAATAATAATGTCTCACTTCCTGCCACGGATTTCTGGTGTGGAAATGTGTCCCCCAGAAGACTGAGCTTTGCAATCCCAGCCCCTGCCCTGATATTCCTGTCTCTGCCCAAAACTGATAGGCCACTTCCTTGGTGGGGAAGAAGAGGGTGTATTTTCTTGCCAAGGAGCAAAGAAGAAATGCCAGATCAAGGAGGGATTTGGTGTCTTTTTTTTTTTCTGTGTAAATTATAGAAAGAATATAGTTTGTTTCTCCTTATATAGCTCTCCTACTTGTTTTCCAAATAGTTAAGGGTTAATTTTACAACTATACCGAAATAATTGTGGGGAGAGTAGAACGAAGTGACGGGGGAGGGGGACAAAGAAGAGTAAAAAGACACAGAAGGAAAAGAGGTGACGGAGAGGGAAAATCCAGGGAAAGAAAGAGAAAGACACAGCAGTGTAGGGGAGAAGCGCGGAAAAAGGAGCCATGTCTTCTCACACTTGAATAACAAAACAAAATGGAGTGTGAAGCTGAGCGGGGCCCTTCAGGAAAGCTGGAAAGTGCTATGTGGGAGGAGATCCTCGCATCAATAGCACGAGAGGGCGAGAGAGTGGAGAGATGGAGGGAGGCCAGAGCTGGCCAAGCAGCAAGCAGGAAGGGCAGCGGCAAGAGGAGCCCCACGCTGTGGTTTGGCACCACGCTCTCCCTGGTGACATTGGGAAAGTAGGTCAGTTTCAGAGCTGGCTGGGGGATGAATGGTCAGCCAGGAACAAGCAACGAGAAGCGCGGACGCTGAGTGAGAGGCTGACTTAGGCACGGGACCTGGGGACAGGGTGCTTCCCTAGCGCAACAAGAGGAACAAAATTCAACTCTAGACAACACTGTTCAACCAATGTCTCCCCGAGGATGGAAATGTCATATATCTGTGACATGCGGGTTGGTGGCCGCTCGTCACCTGCAGCATGTGAACGGTATGACTGAGGAACTGACTTTTAACTCTTACTTCATTTTAATTAATTTAGATCTAAAGAGCCGCATATGGCTAGTGGCCGCCATACTGGAGAGTTTAAATCTAGGAAAAGGAGCTATGTGGATCACGTTCAGGAAGGAACCTATGGCCATGTGGAACCGAGAGGTTGTTTCCCAAATGTCATCAGTATACACTGATGTGAGACGGTACACAGACAGGTGCATTTAGATGGTGCATGGGTTGCCTTTACTTTTAGAATTAAATTGGCTTTCTTTAATGCATATTTAAAAATGGAGCTAGCATATCAAACCTGTTATTTTATAGATGCCATCATCTAGGAAGAAACACTAGTGAAATTTTATATCTCTAAAAAAGTGAATCAATGTAAATAAAAAGAACGATGTGAAAAATATTACAGAGGGCTCATAGAGATGATAAAAAGAAACATATTTCATGTGAGTGGAATCATAGAATATGTGGCCTTTTGTCTGGCTTCTTTTGCTTAGCATTATGTCCTCATAAGGTCCATCCACGTAGGAGCATGTGTGAGCATTCCATTCCTTTAGGACTAAAGAATATTCCACTGTATGGATACACATTAAGATTATCCATTCATCTCTTAATAGATATTCAGGTTGTTCACACCGTTGGTTTATTGTGAATAGTGGTGCTATAAACATTCATGTACAAATTTTTGTTTGAATACCTGTTTTTAATTCTTTGGTGTACATAACTTTTGGGGTAATGAAAAAGATAGTAAGACTAGGTAATCTCTTGAAACAACTACCTGGGACTGGACAGTGGTCATGGTTGAACCACTTTAGGAATATACTCACCACCAATGAACTGTACAGACAGAAATGTTGAAAATGGATAGTTTTATTTTATATGTATTTTCTCACAGTGAAAAAATGTTTTTTAAAAAGCAATGAAGGCAGTATGGAGATGGCTGAAAAGAGACGGAGCTAATTTGAGTTGACACAATAGTTGCCTAAATTGGGATATGAGGTTTATCAGAGATCTGAGCTCTTCAGAGTCAACATTCTACCCAAGAGTCATTTCTACAATATACCTGACAGAAAGGTGAGCCTGGACACCAAAAGCACAAGCAACAGAAGCAAAAATAAACAAGTGGGACCTCATGAAACTAAAAAGCTTCTGCACAGGAAAAAAAGAAATCCACAAAATGAAGAGGCAGCCTACATAATAGGAGAAAAGTCTTTGTAAGTCATATATCAGGTAAAGGATTAATACCCAGAGCATGAGAAATTCACACAACTCAGTAGCAAAAATACTAATAAACCAACTTAAAAATGGGAAAATAACTAGAAGTAGTCATTTTTCCCAAGAAGACATGCAAATGGCTAACCGGCTCATGGAAAGATGTCCAACATCCCTCATCATCAGGGAACTACAAGTCAAAACCACGATGAGATATCACCTCACACCTGTCAGAATGGCTGCTACCAAAAAGACAAGAGGTAAGCATTGTCACGGATGTGGGGAAAAGGGAATCCTGGTGCACGGCTGGTGGAAATGTAACTGGTACCACTGTCCCACTTCCGGGGATAGACTGGAAGGAAATGAAGAGAGAAACTCAAAGAGATACTGCAGCCCAGGTTCACCACGGCATTAATGACAACAGCCAAGACATGGAAACAACCTCAGTGTCCATCTACAGATGAATGGATACAGAAGATCACACACACACACACACACACACACACACACACTCTATTGAGCCACAAAAAAAGAATAACATCTTTTTTATTCCATCTGTGACAACATAGAAATACTCTGAGGGCGTTATACTAAGTAAAATAAGTCAGACAAAGACAAATACCATAGATCTCACCTACGTGTACAATCTAGAACACAAAACCAAACCAACCAACCTTATAGATAACAGAGAAGAGATCGGTAGTTACCAGAGGCACGGGTAGTGGTAAGAGGTTGCAGAATGGCTGAAGTGGTCAAAGGTACATATTTCCAGTTTTAAAACAAATAAGTCCTGGGGTATAATGGTGTAGCATGGTGACTATGTATTCCATAGTCGAAAGTTGCTAAGAGAACGAATCTGAAAAGTTCTCACCGCAAGGAGAAAAAAATTGTAACTATGTAACAGATTAAACTTACTGTGGTGATCATTTCCCAATGTATAAATATTGAATCATTACATTGTACCCCTGAAACTAAGATAATGGAATATGCTAATTATCCCTCAATTAAGAAGAAATACTCATCTCCTGGGGCTGCTATAAGTATCAAAAGAGCAATGTACACAGAGCACTTGGGGCCAATCCTGGAACATAGTAACCCAAGAATAAAGATCAGTTACACTGGTATCAATGGGCACAATTCAAGGCGGAGTGATCTGGGTCAAGGGACAAATAAATGTGGGATTCCATACCTGAGGAGCTGTAGGAGCTGAGCTACTGGGCAAAAGTGGATGGGGAAAATTCTGAGGCAAAGAAACTAACGAACCCACATGGTCTCCACATAAAAGGGTCCTGGGGCACCTGGGTGGCTCAGTCGGTGAAGCATCCAACTTTGGATCATGACCTGAGCCATGCCTTATGAGTTGAGCCCCACATCACGCTGGCCGCTGTCAGCACAGGGCCGGTTTTGGATCCTCTGTCCTCCTCTCTCTCTCTGCCTTCCCCACTCTCTCAAAATTAAACATGAAAAAGGGGGGTCTTAAGGTTATTTACCTAAACGGAGGAGCTGCCCCCCGCCACACACCGCAGAACCCCTTCCTGACAGACAGACGTCCACCTGCTGAGAAGCCCTCAGTGTCCGAGGGACGTCCCCCCGGCTCCTGAGGACGGTCCCTCTCACTGACAGCTCAGAGTGCTTAGCGAAGAGTTCCTTTCACTGAGCCAGGATTGTTTCCCTGGAAATTCACCCCACTGGCTCTAGTTCTGTTACCAGCAAAGGAAACCTTCTCTATTGCTGTTTCCAGATGACAAACCCTGACACTCCAAAGAGAACTCCTGTGTCACCCTTCAACCATTCCTCAGAAAGATACAGGAGACTGGAGGGCTCCTTCCTCTTCGAAAAACACACCTGTGGATCTTTCTCCCTTTTGTCCAGACATGCTCCGAAATTTTCACTACAATTTTCAGAACGAGGTCCTATCCCAGGGACCTTTCGGCAAAGATTTATTAGACATTTGCTGCAAAAAAAAATTACACCATCTTGTATTTCTGGTCAAAGAAGTAACTGAAATGAACTGCTTTCCATCTCATCTCTACAAAGGTGAAATTAATAAATTAATCAATAATGTTAAGTGGAAGGTCCAACATGTGCTGGGCACGGTGCTGAGCGCTTAATGTGAGTTACTCCATTTTAACAATTCCATAGGTAAGCAGCAAATACAATCAATTGAGAGAATGCTCACGTGTTTTGGAAATTGGATCTTATATCCAGGAAAGTGGCTCTATCCTATGCCTCATTTGCACTTCACTCATAAAAACACCCTTTGGTAAGAGCTATTTGATGTACAAGGTCCCTTTCTTTTAGCTTTTGGCTATAACTAAGAGGTCACATTTTGCATTCTCTGACTCAATCCTCAAAGGCTCTCAGCCTGCTTAAAATGTAGAAGGCAGATCACATTGGTGAGGGCGTGAAGTTGGGGAAAACATTCCCCCCCATCCCTTCTTTGGGAGGGTTACTGTATTTCATCCACTGGGGTCTTTTCTACTTGTTGCTAATTTCCAGAAGAAAAAGGGAAAGAAAGGAAGAAAGAAAAAAAATACAAAAATCCATTAGGTGAGGGCATTAAAATCGAGACTGAGAAAACAATTAGGAACAGAGGCTCTTGAGAACCTACCATTTAAAGAGAAAGAGAAAACCATTCTTGATCACAAGGATGACGCACTTGCAATATTCCCATGAAATCAGAGAGTAATTCCTTCTAGTTGAAGCGGAGCCAAGAATCAAACCCTCCCAAGCCATCATTAAAAAATGGCAAATCTTCGTATCTCTCTTCTTGATGGGAACACCTAGGAAGACAACAAAACTTTTCCAACAACATGCTGGCAGCCAAAGCCGGCAGCTGCAGCCATGAGAAAGGCTGACCCAATCAGCCTGGCGGGGGCACCATTTGGCACATGGACGGCCCAACCACCATACTGCTTTCTATTCCAGACAAGAGAACCGTCCAGCACAGTCTAATAGAGCTAACTCAACCAGCTGTGTGGCTGACAGGTCTGCACCTGCTTTCAACGTCAGATCTGGTTCCTGAACAGCACGGTCTATTCCGGGCTCTTCTCCCCATGGTAAAACACGGCAGATGATCTCCCAGGGCACATATTTGGGAACGAGCTCAGGGCTGATGCTGTGCTATGACACAGAAGTTAGGCCTATCAGAGATGTACAAATGGCCCCAGAGTAAAGGGAGCTGGAGCCTAAGGGGCTTTCAGACCCAAAGCGGAGGGAGCTGTCAGGGACCTGAACTTGCCATTAATGCCACATTGGCTCCCTCACCTGGATATGACAGTAGCACTCAGACCAGGCCCCGGAGATGAAGAGCCCAACAGGAAGGTAACGCTTCACCCCGCAAAGGCAGCTAAGTGGCAGAACGGCCAACAGCGACATTTCCCACATGCAGGGAGGTGCATATGTTTCCATTTATTTGCATCCTATTGACTATGCAGAATTCTTAATAAGGCAAGTGGAAGAAGCACAAGCTGACCGCAAAACACGCGTCAGGATAATAGGAATCGACTGGTTAAGGGACACATCAAAACAGGGAAGGCTGGAACCAAGTCGCTACCCTTCATCACGGCAGCCCCTTCCTCAGGAAGAACGGGAGGGAGCTACCCAACTACCCCAACATTCTGATCCAAGTAGAAAATATGCAGGTACAAGTTTTCCTGTGATGGCAGCTTTATAGTCTGATTATTTATCAAGGCAGTTTCTCCAATTACTTGTTTCTGTTTGCCTATGTGGAAAGAGCATAATAGCAACCTGTTCCTAAGACTATGACCTTTTATTTTTTAATGTTTATTTATTTTTGAAAGAGAGAAAAACAGAGTGTGAGCTGGGGAAGGGCAGAGAGAGAGAGAGAGAGGGAGAGGGAGAGAGAGAGAGAGAGAGAATCTGAAGCTGAGTTGTCAGCACAGAGCCTGACGTGGGGCTCAAACCCACAAACTGTGAGATCACGACCTGAGCCAAAGTCAGACGCTTAACCGACTGAACCACCCAGGTGCTCATTTTTTTTTATACCAAGAGTAAGACAAGAAATTCATAACCAGGAATATGCTCAAAGCAACAAACTGGTGTGATTCCCATAAAGCAAACAGCATGTCATCAGTAGAAGCAACATAGATGGCAATAACAGTACAGCTGTGTACTTAAACTGTCGGGGTCTGTGAACTATGCCTGCAACAGGACGGTTATGTCAACTGGGGTAAGTTGTCCCTTTACCTCTTTGAGCCTCAACTTCCTCATCTGTTAAATGGACATAACAGCACCCACTTCATGGTGGTGTGATGAGCACTGAGTTGGTTAATTAGTAGCAATAACCTAGCACGGTGTGCCAGGCACACTCAGGGCTCTCGATAAATGCCAGTTGTTGTAGAAGTGGTGATTCCATTAGTTCTTGTTATTAATCAACATCTTTACTTCCTCCCCCTGCCCCCTGTTGTTGAGAGAGGAGGGACCACATCACGCTTCCACTGCTTGGCAACCTTTATCTTCGGGATTTGGAGGCAGAGAGTTGGGTCAGTGTCTTCGTGTGATCTTGACGACATCACATCGCCCCTGTGAACTTCATCACCTTCACCTGTTAACGTGGGATTATGCAACACGTGACTTACACAATTGGTGAGGATAGAAGGATCTGTGTATTTGGATCTAACAAGCTCTGAGTAATACTATTGTGACAGTTACTTGACTATGTCTGTGCAGAAGGGGCGCCTGGCAAAGTGATGGTCCCGCTAATCACGGATCCTCCCACACAGCACAAAGCTTCAGGACGTGAGTTCTTGGGAACAGCAAAAAGGAGAGTGACTTTAAAGTGCCACCCAACCTCTCAGGGGGTCCAAGAGGTTGGGGGTGGGAGCTTTACCGACACCCTGAACCACAGCCATTTATAAACCTGGGTCTTCTTATTCTTCCCTTATTTTCAGTGCCTCCTGGTGGGAACGCAGGTGCTGGAGGAAACCACTTGGGGTCTGAAGGCCCAACTTTAAGAGCCAAGGGGACCATGTGCCTTCTGCTCTGGGGATTAACTGAGATGCCTCGTGCTCCAGTGGGGAGCTGGGGGCTGGCCCGAGACACGGCTCTGACTGGGGGCCAGCTCATGTCAGCAAACATAGTTCACCCCAGCTCTTCTGCCATTGCTCTCCTCCAAACTCTTCAAGGCAGCATCCCTCCCCCGGCGCGTCTCCTGTGTAGGCCTCCCAAATATCTCCTCCTTCTGGAACAGCACAGGGATGGGGCCGGTCAGGGAAGGTCCGAAATGAATTCTCTTCTGGAGGATTAAGTTCTTGATATGAGGAGGCAACTGGAATCGCTCTGACAGCCTCTGCTCCACGGTCTTTGGTGACCGTCACTCAACAGTCCCTTTGGCAGAGGCAGTGTGGCCTCATGGTCAGAAAGGCCTGAAATTGAGTCTACCATCCTAACACTTCTTTCCTCATTTCCTCATACACACCAAAGGCTTTCCCATCTCAGAGACTTTGCACCCTCTGCTCCCTTTGCCTGGAGTGACTTTCTCTGGCTTTTTTCACGTCTGGTTCTTCGTCTACCTTTCCGCTGAAACGTCCCCTCCAGGCAGATGCCTTTTCTTCCTCAGCTAAAGAAAATCTTCCCCCCATGTTTGGTGTTTTCCCCCTCAGGGCCCTGCAGCCTTCCTTCTCGCCTGACACAAGGAAGTGCCGTTATTTTATCTATTTGATCCCCTTCTCATCTTCGTCTAAATTCCCTAGGAGGCTGTAATCCCATGAAGACAGGCACCATACTCCTGTTTTCCCTCGAGTGTCCCCTGCAAGGCTTGACAGCAAACCCAAGATAGGCTCTTTAAATAAATGGATGGACGCAATAATGGCCCTTGCTTGCTCGTGACAGGACCTTGAAGAAGTCACTTACCTCTCCTGAACCTCGATTTTCTCATCTATAACACGAGGGACTCATCAGCTTACAGACAGAGGACTGGATACTATAAGGCATCAATTTTCTGACACCTATCTTTTGCATTTTAACCTTTTTTGAAATAAAGATCATTTTATAACTGCTTGGGTGTTAAGACTCTATAAGATATAGTAACATCTCACTAAGCAGGGCCCAAGATCTTCTTGGACTTCAAAGAAGTTCCCTGGAAAGCCATGACCATGTGCCTCTATGCATCTGCGTGCCATTTACGGAACAAGTTAACATCAACACCGATGCACTCTACTCCCCAATTTCACCATTACCTCCCTCTCACTTCCTCTCTAAGGACCGCCTCCTCCCCTTTAGTTAATGGGACTACTTTCCCAAGTTTTAAAAAATCCATTTTTCCTTCAGAAGCTCCAGGGAGTTCAAATAATGAAACACACTTAATTAAGCTACGCAGAACAATCCTGCACCTAGGAGGCATTTTTCACCCCACTTTCTTTGGTCTTTCTGGGAATCATATTCTTATGCAAGAACATTCGTAGGGTCACTTAGCATGGGCCAGACAAGGAGCTAAATGCTTTTCATGTCTTACTGAAGTCTTACAACTCCCCACTATGCGTGGGGACCAGCACAATCTCCCTTTTACAGATAACGAAAATGAGATCCAGATGTATTTAGTTACTTGTTCAAGTTCTCACAGCTAATATGTGGCAGAAAAAGTTAGAATCTGATTCCAAAGACTGTGAATTTATAGGCAGGAATCCTCCAAAGGATACAAACATATGCTGAGCACAAATTATGTCCATCAAGGAGTTTCCTGTCTGGAATTATAGAGCCATAGTTGTCTTCTGCAAAATCATCTTTTAAAAATTTTTTATTTATACTATCCCACTGTTGGTCAAATTTCAGCTTTACCAAAGGCAACCACATTAATTTAAAGGGTATACTCCAAGAATTAACTAGAATAATGCTACAGATTAGCTGCCAAATATTCATATCCATCAAAATTCTTTGGGTTGCAAGCAGCAGGAAATAAACTTGAACCAGCTTAAACCACTAAGGGAGTCCGGTAGCTAATACCTATACCTGAAAAGATTAGTCAAAGGGTGGACTTCAGGTACAGTTTGATCATGGCTCTGGTTTGTTCTCCATGTTCTCCATGCCATACTTGTCTTAATTCTCTTTTAGGTGTGAGTCACCTCTAACTGCAGCCTGATTTCTTTCATGGTAGAAAACTGGCAACAGAAATTCTAGGCCTCACAGTCTGCATGTTTCCTATACATCAAATGGATACGATCTATGACCTATCAGACCAACTCACACCCATGTCTACTCATCAACCAATCAGTATAGTGAGATGGATAGGTTTTTGTTGTTGTTGGCTGGGGCAAGGGCCTGCCCACCACAGGCTGCACAGTGGAAGAAGGGAGGAATGTGATCTGGAGAAGCCAAGTGCCTTATACTCCACACTAAGCGAAGCTTGTTTCTAACAGAAAAAGAAATAGCACAGGGGAAAGAAATAGCCAATGAGCCTCAGGGGTCACAGCAGAAGGTACCTCACTCCCCTGCTAAAACTTTCCAACACCTTCCCATAAAGCTGGAAACAAAGCTCAACACCTTGACCGTGGCCTCTAAGACCCTGCAGCCCGGTCTACCTCTCCAAAGGCACGTTCCATCCGCCAGTCCTGCCTCTCCCATTCTGACCTTCCTGCTGTGCCTCACACCATCCAAGCAACTTCCCAGCTCCAGTACTTTGCCTGTACTGGCCCCCATCCAGAACATTCTTGCCCCAGACTTTCACATCACTTTCTTATTCACTTCATTTCGATATGGGCCAAAAACGTCACCTCCCCAACCAGTGTGTCTCAAACACCCCCCCTTTCATTCTCTGTCCCCTTACTGCCCTATTTCTCTTCCTATCCCGTGTCTATACCAACTTGACATTGTATGTTTGATCATTTACTCTCAGTCTCCCCACCATCCTGGGAGCTTCAGGCAGGGAGCCTTTGTCTGCTGTGTTTGTGGGTGCCTGTGTCCTGGTCCCAGACCTACCACAGGGGCGAATACATGAACAAATGCGTGTGGGAACGAAAGGAGGGAGGAAGGGGGGAGGAAGGAAGGAAGGAAGAAGGGAGGAGGGAGGGAGGGAGGGAGGAAAGAAGGGGAGAGGGAGGGAGGGAAGAAGGAAGGAAGGAAGAGACGAGGGAGGGAGGGAGGGAAGCATGAGATGCAGGCAGCCAGGGGATGAACACATGTAACAGATACCAGGGACTCCTTTTGTTCTATTTGATTTCTTTTGTTTTGTTTTGTTTTGTTTTCACCTAGTGGCTGAAGACAAACACTTTCTCCTAGTCCTGTGTTTGGAGCTCAGAGTCTATTTAAGAAAGGCTCTGTTTTGAAAGCTTAAGGCTTATGAAACTCAAGCTCTGTAACTGGTTTAAGGCAGGCGTGATGGCTTCCTCCCCACCTCCTGCACTGAGTGGAAGCTATCTGTCAGTGCTTTGGCCTCCCTGCGTATGTGTGAAGAGAACACTTTAAAACTCAGGGCAAGGGCGCCTGGGCAGCTCAGGGGGTTAAGCGTCCGACTCTTGATCTTGGCTCAGGTCATGATCTCATGGTTTGTGAGTTCGAGCCCCATGTTGGGCTCTGTGCTGACAATGTGGAGCTTGCTTGGGATTCTCTCTCTGTCTCTCTCTCAAAAATAAATAAACTTAAAAAAGAAGGTTAAAAATCAAGGCAGACAAGAACTGCCACATACCCAGTGTCAAAATTAAATATGGGCTTCTCTCTTCCTTTCTACCTTTTAATTCCTTCCTTCTGCCTACTCAGAATTACTGAGACTCCCTTGCTGACGTTTTTGCTCAATTCTTTGCATCCAGTTAATATTTATTGGTACTCCTCAGAGATGCATGAATGAAGTCTGAAGGGACTCATTCTAGAACTCATTTAAAGGGAGCTGATGACTCGGCAATGGAGCTTTTGACTAGTCTCATAAAAATTCTCCCAGGAAAGGTCAACTTCTCCCCTTTGTTCTCTCCTCTCTTTATTCTTGGCGACGCCAACGCTGATCTCTATGCTAATGACAATAATAATAATTGATGTTGATTATAAGACTGTTAACGTTTTCAGGAAGGTTCTCTGATTTACAAAATGAAACCCCATGCATCGCATTTCTGTGACAAGTTCATAACCTGTGACAAATTAACTTGAAAGACATGCAAATAACTCCTGCCCCGAATGGGTAGAGATCTCTGTACGCGCTTTGTGGCATCAGAAGACGTCCCAGGGCCTCATGAAAACACACCTGGGGCTGCCAGAGGGCCAGAGGAGCAGGCGCTCAAGTCAGAGAGGCTCAAGTCAGAGAGGCCATCATGGTCCTGTTCTACCACTAAACGACCCTGGGAAAGTCCTTTTTCTCTCCGAGATGTTTTTTCTCGTGCAAAAATAGGAATAACAATACTACAGGTTTCATGGAGCTGTTGTGAGAATAGAATAAGATAACGCATGTCAACATCCTTAACACAGCATCAAGGTCAGAGCAAGTGCTGTGATAGCAATTATCATCACTCACCCACTGACATGCATTTAAGTGTCTACACTACGCCAGGGAGTGGTGTATACAGTAAAAATGACCAGGTCCCTGGAGTTGTTCTTTCTCTCATCAGTGAAAAACGAACCCTGTGTCTTCCAGACCTCCATGTCCTATCTGTAATAAAGCACCGAGAAGCAATGGACAATTTCGATGTTACAAAACCAGTTGAAAATGATTTCTAACAATTAATAATATACTTAGTGAATGTGGGCCGTAAAGAAGGAAACATCAGATCAGGACCACATACTTGACAAGGTGTGGATGATCCAGGGACCTTTTCAGCAGTGACCGCTAACACATGGCATGGGCTCCATCACAGTCCCTTGTTTGCCATTTACTGGACAAGCTCCAGGATATTGCGAGAGGCTGGATCCCCTCCCCCTCCACCACCACCCAGAACAAATCTCTTCTCCCAGCTTCAGAAAAACATCCATGACTTAATCCAGTCCGATGGGTGGAAACTCCCCATGGGTAGTTCAGTAGGCTCCTGTCTTTGGACAAAGTCAAATTCCCACCTGTAAGTTGAACAGAAAATTGGGTTTACGACCCACCCCCACAGCAACAGGCAAGTGGGACTCCCGACTCCCAGCTTCCCCCCCGAGGAGTGAAGGATTTGGACCCAACACCTAGAGCTCCAACCTTTAAAACTTCTAAATAGGAACATGCAATTATCATCATCAGTTTTTCCTGTTTTTCAAGATTTGCTGAAAATATAATTTCTTGTGGCATCTTTCAATTTTGAAATGTTGGAATTCATTCAACTTTTGAAAACAATAAAAACATTGAGTCAAAAAAAAAAAAAAAGAAAGGAAAATATAACTTCAGGTCAATTGCAGCCTCAGAAAATAGTATAACGGGGTTTAGATCCAAACAAAGCGTGACCGGAATTCTAGGTTCATTTTATATTAGCAGTGTGGCTTTTGTCCTGTTATATAATTTCTCTGGTCCTCAATTTCATCAACTGTAATATGAGTTGTTATAATTTATAATTGACCTGCTGGTAGTAAGTCTATTCAGCATTCATCTTCTTCTTTCTTGTTCTTAATAGAATTCATATTCGTTCAAACTTCATGTTTCCCATAAGACTTGATGGGGTTTGGGAGGAACTCTCCCCCCCACACCCTGTTCTTAGAGTAAGTCTAGTTTGGTTTAATGTATTCCCATTTGCCTTTTCAGTGACTGGATTGGGAATTCCTAATTAAGCCAGTGAGTACATGGCATTTTCAAAATGGCTGTTATTGGCCCAAATATGGACACATGACCTAAAGTGGCCATGAACAAAAAAGTCATCCCAGGTGTTGCTGACAGCAAACTTAAGGTCTCAAAGAAAGAAGCTGGATAATAAAGACTACAATTTCCAAAGAGCAGAGTCAAGAGATCATAGGAAAAAGAACCAGAGCCTTGATCATACTGCATCTGAAGTCCACCCTACCTATGGAATTCCAATCAAATAATTCAATCACATACAGAATTTAGTTGATAGTTAGTTGCAGTAAAAATATCTTAATTCATATCTAAAGATTAGAGATAATTTACTTCAAGTGACTAGCACAGAGAAGACACTTAATACATGGCAGGTTGTATCATCAGAGTACTTTAAAATTTCCATTACATCACATTTTAAAATACATATGTTTCTGTAACATAACTTATGAAACCTGAAGTCCCTCCCACATGTACACATACATAATGGTATATTAATTCACTTGTTAACACTTCCTTTCACTAACAGTAATGGAAAAATAAAGGAATGAGTCCACATCTCAGGAGAGCTGTTTTCCCTCACACAGAAAACTGACTGTGTGTATTTATTCTTTGTGTGTGGACAGGACTTAACCAAATGAAGCAAATCCGCAGGAACGGACAGTGGGGATTTGTACAAGAATACACCAGACATCAGCATATCGGCCAGTTCAGTCCCCAAACCATGAAGCCTGGATAAAAATGTGGCTGGCCTCCCCATGCCTGTGCCAAACCCAGCTTGCATCACTAGCCTAACAGTGGCTCCTCCATCCCTGGGATCCACGACAGGTAGTGAGGCACCAGGAGGCTGCACGGGGCTCAGTCACACCTGCAGGCAGGCAGCATCTATGTGGAGGCAAGAGACGGGGAGCAAGGTGGAGAACAGGTGGAAATGCCCATTCTGGCTATGCAGCACAAGGAGGGCTTCTGTCCGATAGAGAAGGAGGTGCGTAGACAAACACTCTTCCGGAAGAGCCAACAAAAGACAGCCTATAAATAAACTGGCCCTTTACACTGTGCCACGTGTGCCTCCCTTGTGGCGGTAAGGATGTTTAACTTACTGTTTTGTATGGCATCACGTGTCTTCCAGATCATGTTACAAATAAAGCAAAAGCAGGGGCGCCTGGGTGGCTCAGTGAGGTGAGCATCCAACTTCAGCTCAGGTCATGAGCTCACGGTTCGTGGGTTCGAGCCCCACGTCGGGCTCTGTGCTGACAGCTCAGAGCCTGGAGCCTGCTTTGGATTCTCTCTCTCTCTCTGTGTCTCTCTCTCTCTCTCTCTCAGCCCCTCCTACACTCATGCTCTGTCTCTCTCTCAAAAATAAACAAACAGTAAAAAAAATTTTAAATGAAGCAAAAGCAGAGGTTGTTCCCCCTTCTTGAATTATCTCCTCCTCATCTGTCCAGTTCCATAGCTTGGCTTGCCCTCTGTGTCCTGGCTCCAGCCAACAGGGTACTGGCTTCTTCTGACTCCAAGCACTGGCTGCTCTGATGATCTGCCTGGCACTTCAACGTGTGATAGGTTTCACTTCCTCCACATATTGATGAAAACTGTTGCTATGATTATTTAAATCTCCTAGGGTACACTCAACCCAGCTATACTAGCAATGGCCATAGATAATAGAACTTTACAAGGCCCATGGTACCCGCCGTGATGTCTAGCATATAGCAGACACTGTACAGACACCCACCAACCTCTACAAGAGAAGCAAGGCATAGACAGTCTCCATGGGGAAAAAAAAAA
>NW_027531893.1:7843727-7893281 GCF_008692635.1 Crocuta crocuta
CGTGGGTTCGAGCCCCACGTCGTGCTCTGTGCTGACAGCTCAGAGCCTGGAGCCTGCTTTGGATTCTCTCTCTCTCTCTCTCTGTGTGTGTGTCTCTCTCTCTCAGCCCCTCCTACACTCATGCTCTGTCTCTCTCTCAAAAATAAACAAACAGTAAAAAAAATTTTAAATGAAGCAAAAGCAGAGGTTGTTCCCCCTTCTTGAATTATCTCCTCCTCATCTGTCCAGTTCCATAGCTTGGCTTGCCCTCTGTGCCCTGGCTCCAGCCAACAGGGTACTGGCTTCTTCTGACTCCAAGCACTGGCTGCTCTGATGATCTGCCTGGCACTTCAACGTGTGATAGGTTTCACTTCCTCCACATATTGATGAAAACTGTTGCTATGATTATTTAAATCTCCTAGGGTACACTCAACCCAGCTATACTAGCAATGGCCATAGATAATAGAACTTTACAAGGCCCATGGTACCCGCCGTGATGTCTAGCATATAGCAGACACTGTACAGACACCCACCAACCTCTACAAGAGAAGCAAGGCATAGACAGTCTCCATGGGGAAAAAAAAAAAGGCAGCAGGAGTTCCCAGAACAACTCTTTCTCCCCAGGATTCTCCTTTCCCTTGGAGGTTTTATTCGCCAATGAATGAATGTTGAAGTTCCTGACGGTTTCAGTCCAGTTTCTCTTCTGATTTTTCCTTCCCCTCCCGGGTTGATGTCACCCAATCTTGGGATTTTAACCACCACCAATAAGCTCTGAAATGTGTGTTGCATATTTCAGTCTGAACTCAGACCCTCCTCTTCAATTGCCTCCTTGAGATTTCCACTTGGGTGTCCAGAGTATGTTCCCCGAGCATGTTGGAAATTAGATGTGCTTCCTGACCCCTCCTCCCTGCATCTGTGGGTTCTCCGGTCTGTAAAAGGCACCGCCATCTATTCAGCTGTATAAGTGTAAAATTATTGATTAGTTTAATATCTTTTATCACTTTACATTCATCTGTAGAGGCTTGTTCGTTTTACTCCAAAACATGCGTTAAACTCACCCGCTCCTCTCTGAATACACGGCCATTACCGTATCCCACATCACTGCCCGCTGTCTCCTGGACTATGCCACAGTCTCCTAATTGGTCCCTGTGCTTACACAGTAAGATCCTCTGCCCCCAATGTACTCTCTGTCAGCAGGCACCAGAGTAATGAGGAGGGAGCTTTCTCTCTGCTTTGTCTTCTCACAGAAGAGAGTTGCAGCAAATTATTAGCATACGTCATCAAATTAACAAGTTTCGAGACGAAAACTGTCTTAGTGTCCAACCCTGGGGGAAACGGATCGATACATCTTTTTGTAGGCATGCGGGTCCCCACATTGAAAGACCTGCATCAGGCAAATCTGAACAATATGACCCCAAAACCACCTTTCCCTCAAGGTAAAGGCATGGCCAATTTCTGCTCCTTTCAAGGTGCCAGCATCCAGTTCCCACCATTTGTCAAGCTATTCATTGGATGCCAGTTGGAAATGATTGACTTGCATTGCAGGGTTGGCATACGGTACTTCTGACTTCCAGCCAGAAAAGAGACGGCCGTGTTCCAGAAGAGATGCCGCAAGCAGAGATGCTGCTGCAGGGAGGCTGTTGACTTCACTGTCAGGCTGAACTCCCAGGGAGCACAGCCCACGTTGCCTGGGTCCTCATGGACCCAGGCAGGGTCAGATCAAGCTGTGTACCCAGCCCTGGGAAGGACAGTTAACACGTCAGGTGCCGACTATCACCCAGATGCTGGGCTGAGCGTTATTCCAGGCATGTAAGTGTCACCATAGTCCTCTATGGCTGGAATGATCTCTGTGTGCAGTCAAGAAGTGGAGGCTTGAAGAAATCAAGTTACCTGCCCAAGATATGGCACTGTCCGAGTTCCCGTTCCATAGTCACAAAGCCCGGCGGAATGCACTTTGTGTTCTCACTCTGGCACTGGCCCCTGGACTTTCCTGTGTCTCATGTCTACATATCTCTTGCTGATTTGCTTTGAGGCTCAGGCTTTTTTGCCCATCATGGAGTCCAGAGCCCCAGGCAGATTCGTGGCATAAGCCCACAGGATGGCTGGGTCTCCTGGGCTCCTGGTGCCATTGCCAGAAATGTTTGTGGAGCATACAGTGATCCACGGATAAATATTTGTGAAGAGTTATCACATCCACCCAAGGAAGTTTTAACTCCGGTGAAGCTCAGAGATTTATCTGAGCAGGCTCTTTTATTGGCAATAAAAAAAAGAAACCAACAGTGATAATTCTGTATATCTTTAAAAAAAAAAAAAAGCCAACCCGGCTTAGTGCAGTCTCTTAATAGGTCATTAAGCCAGGAACTTTTCCTGTGGTATTTTAGAAATGAAGATTGAAAAAAGTATCAGGGAGGGAGTTGGTTACGTGTTTGACTTTGGCTCAGGTCAGAGTCTCACGGTTCATGGGTTCAAGCCCCTGCGTTGGGCTCTGTGCTGATGGCTCAGAGCCTGGATCCTGCTTCTGATTCTCTCTCTCTCTCTCTCTCTCTCTCTCTCTCTGCCCCTCCCCTGCTCACTTGGTTGCTCTCTCTCTCTCTCTGTCCCCAAAATAAACAAACATTAAAAAAAGTTTTTTAAGTAAGAAAAAGTATCAAGGTAACTTGGAAATGAATTAAGCTCACACATATAGATCTTCCTTCCATTTCCTTTTCTGTCAGGTCATAATTTACAGTGTTATTGCTTCTTTTTTTAAGTTTATGTATGTATTTTGAGAGCAAGCATAAGCTGGGAAGGAGCTGAGAGAAGCAGAGACGAGCAGGCTCCACACCATCAGCACAGAGCCTCATGCGGGGCTCAAACTCACGAACCATGAGATCATGTCCTGAGTCGAGATCAAGAGCTGGACGCTTAACTGACTGAGCCACCAAGGTGCCCCAATGTTGTTGGTCCTTAAAGCAGAAGCCTGACTTCATAAATCAAGAACTTAATGTAAAACACGTTAAGTGGTCAAGCCAGGTATCCTCAATTAAAGGCAAATAACTTCTCTTCAACAGGAATCCCTAAGTCTCCTGGGAGAAGATGTTCCCTCTCATCTGGGCTCAGGACCTACCAGGACACCTCCGACCTCCTAGACCCTTCTCCACATTCCTGCTCCCGTAACTAACATGGGAGCCACAGGACACGCGGTCATAACTCAGTCATTAAAAACAAGGCAGAAATCTACTTCTCACTCCCCTGCCTGTAAATGGCTTGCAGTTTAACAAGTATAAATTAAAGGGATAATATTGATGATCATCACAATAATGATAACAAGAAGACAGTAAGGACCTAACAATTATTTGTGAAATGCCTCCTACACGCCAGGCACATACATGTTTTAATTTTGGTACGATAAGATGACTAATACATACACGTGTGCATTTCAGAAAAAAATCTGGGTTCAGCACGGTGAGTAGCTTACACTTGGTCAACAGTATGTGGCTAATTCCAAACCCAGCTGTACGGACTTTCGTCTGTACCGCACTGCCTTCTTCCCATGGGCCATGCTCCTCCCAGACTCCTCACGCCTTTAGCAAGAGAGTTGAGGTCTAAAAAACATCCACCTATTGGGGCACCTGGGTGGCTCAGCCAGTAAAGTGTCCGACTTTGGCTCAGGTCATGATCTCACAGTTCATGAGTTCAAGCCCCACGTCGGGCTCTGTGCTGACAGCTCAGAGCCTGGAGCCTTGCTTTGGATTCTGCGTCTCCCTCTCTCTCTCTGCCCCCGTGCCTCAAAAATAAACATTAAACAAATTAAAAATAACAAAATAAACAAAGCTACCGGAAAGATGTTTCGGAAATGTCAGCAGAGCATCAAGTCATCTCCACGTGATTCCACCTCTCCTTAGGTGTTATGCTTCCCCAGAAGGGCATTCCCTTTCCCCCCGCACCTCCCACCTAGTGAGGTGAGCCTCTGCTATGACATATTCCACTGACCCTCGGGCCTCGGAGACAAGACACAAAGGGCAGTAGTGAACACTGTCTGACCCAATATCTACACGGGGGCTTTCTCTGTCTCGCCATCCATGGATCACTGGTGTCTAGTACACGGAAGGGCTAAATGCCTCTGTGAGGAATGAATCAATGGCAGTGCTGTGGACCACGGCATGCAGACACATCTGTTTCGCTCCCTGCTCTATATCTACAGGTTTTATTTCGACAGTGACGATGTAGAGACTGCTTTCCATCTGCCAGGCTCTGGGATAAGAGGCAAATCCTTTTCTCATCCCCATGTGACATCTCAGGAGGCAGCCTTGGAGGAATTAAGGGACTTGTCCAAAGCCTTCGATCCAGAAGAGTTCCGATCCAGGATTCAAATCCAGGCTTTGGTGCCAGACTCTTCACCCTGATGCCTCACTGCCTCCCAGGGGAACCTGTGTGCCCATAGCCTGGACAGACTCCTGGGACAGGCCCGGACGGAACAGCCTCAGTTCCACACCAGCAGAACAGGCAATGATCTACCTTCACAGCTCCAGGAGTCACCAGTGACGTGCTCTGTGCTTGGTGGAGGGGCAGATGTTTAATAACTCTGCAGCAGCAAGGAGCAAGTTATATAACACGGCTGAGCTATTTTTGAACTTTATAAAATGCTGACTGCTCTTTTCAAAGCGCCTTCTGTAAAACCAGGAATATTAAACATAAAGAACCTTTTCCCCTTTCCCCCACCTTTTTTTTTTTTCCTTCCTGAAATCCTAGGGACAGAAACAGATCCACAGAAAGATCATTAACACGTCGTCCTCGGCAAGCAGTCTTTTCTACTGGGTCCTACATCATAAGCAGTAAGTCATGGTTACTGTGTAACTGGTTCCAAGATGGTGCGCTCAGCCTGTCAAAGAAGGACCCCGATCCCTATAGCAACGTAGCACCATATGCTTCTGTGAGTTTATCCGAGCTTCTTCCAAGGTATCTGCATCCTCCTGACTACATGGTGGGAGTAATGAGACTATTTGGCTACTGGATGGTTTGTGGATCCCTGAACTTGAGAGTCCTGGGCTTCCAACTCAGACACAGATACTGAGGATCCCTTACCATCAACAACCTACATGTCCATCCGAGGGGGGTGCGTAAACAAACAATGCGACAGTTACACACCAGAACACAAGACAGCAACTAAGATGAATATGCTAGGATGACACGGGTCCTCATAGGTGGGTCTTGAACCAAAGGCTGAGGTAAAGGAAATTTGAACCTAACAGATACCACTTACGTGCATTAGAAAGAACTGTGCCTTGGGTCTAAGGCTGCACAGACGTCTGTACAAAAAGTAAACACATGCACGCAGATCTGGGGTCCCACCAAGTTCACGGCAGTGTCCTTCCCTCCCAAGGAGAGAAAAGGAAGAAGGTGGGACTCGGGAGAGGTATAGTCAGGACTGCTATGTGGTCGGTAATGTTTCTTTCTTTTAAAAGTTTGAAACCAGTGTGACACATGGGGTGGGTGTTTTATCAAACTCTGTAATCGCTTTTTGTTCTTCCCTAATACTTTTTAAAAAGTCCTCGCTTACGGGAGTCTCCGGCCTGACAGATCTCCTTCTTCGGCACATTGTACATTCTTTGAGGAGAGACGTTATGTCTTCATTCCTGTGACTATTTCGGGGGCAAGCAGGGGTTCCACTGGAAGGAAGGAATGACTAACACAGGAGGAGAGAATGGTGCCCTGAACGCTTTTCTGAAAAACTCTCATTTGGGGGCTTTCTCCAGCTCCCAGCCCTTCCCTCTCCTGACAAGCTGCTCCTCTTGGCTGGGTGAGTGTAAGAAACACCGTGACACAGGGCAAGTGTGGTAAGGAGCCACTCCTGTGCCACACTCCAGCCTCACACACAAGGTGAGCACTGCCAGTGCTCACGGATGGAGAGAGGTTTCATTAAGCACCAGGCAGAGGATGACGGCTTACCACACTTGATGCATTACTACTCTGGGGCGGAAGCACCATCTACAAAAATTGCTGCATTCAAAACATAACTCCTAGAAACAGCACGACAGCATTTCACAGCAGTAGGATGTTTTTTTCTTTCTTTCTTTTTTTTTTAGGAACGGAATTCAGGATGGTCACTCAAAGGAGCTCTGCATGTCCTGACAATTATCCTTCTCAAATTCCTTTTCCTGCATATATTCTATTTCCGTTGCCCTAACATTGAGTTACATTTTCATCAAAATTATACATTTCTGAGTATTTGAGCTGTGGGGCATTTCTTACGGGAAGTGAGGGTTCATCAGCCCAGCCCTGGCGTTTGGGCTGGCAGAGCTCCTGCCTCTATAAGAGGCTCCCGTGCCTCATACTGCTTTATCGGAATTGCTTCCTGATCTTTAGGCAATTATTCAAAATGCTGAAAGTTTCCATGTAGAAACAGGATCGCTAAAGAGGGAATCAGAGAGAAGGGGAAATGTCGAAGGACCACGATTTCTTAATTGAAGAGTTCATTTTTCATGTGTATACCAATTTTAAAGAGGTATAATCTTTCTACATGTGTGCACACGCACGCACACCCCTAGCTCTGGACTCAGAGATAATCCCTGAACTGTAGCAGATTCAAAGTCCTGAAAGCTCCCAGAGTCACTTTGGAGTGATGTGGGGGTGCCTGGGGGGATCAGTCAGTTAAGCTTCTGACTTCAGTTCAGTTCATGATCTCCTAGTTCACGAGTTTGAGTCCCGCATCAGGCTCTGTGCTGACAGCTCAGAGCCTGGAGCCTGCTGCGGATTCTGTGTCTCCCTCTCTCTCTGTCCCTCCCCTGCTTGTGCCCTGTCTCTGTCTGTCTCTCTCAAAAATAAATAAAAACATTAAAAAAAATTAGAGTGACGTGTTACTCTGCTGATAATAAACCTACCTAGTCTGCTGACTGTACTTTCTGATGACCAGAAACAACCTCACTGGTCATTCTGACAGGCATTCCATAATCACTGGGTGCCGGGCACGGCACTGAGCAACACTTGTCATGCATCGCCTCGTTTCATAATCAGGACAATCCATGGAACACTGGTCCTCAAAGCATGGTCCCCAGCCCAGCGATATCAGCAGCACCCAGGAACCTGCTAGAATTGCAAATTCTGCCCCCCACTGCCCGTGGCCCCTGGAGCTACCGAATTACGGAAGGAGTATGAAGGCCAGCAGTCTTGGTTTAACAAGCCCTCCAGGTGATTCTGATGCATGCTCAAGTTTGAGAAGCGCCCCCTAGGAAACAATGCTACTATCATCACTTGGCAATGAACAACTGGAGAGGAGAAAGGTAAAATGGTTGTCCGAGGCAAATAGCAAGTGGACGAGACAAGATGTGAGCCCTGACAAATCTATGTCCGGAGTCCAGGTACTTAACCACAGAGCCACACCACGTGTTACATAAGGAAGGAGTGTGGATTAAACCACCGGGCGTCAGGCAAAATGAGTGTAGGGGTTTCCATTCTAAATGTCAACAGCTGAGCCATAATGATGGGTCACCAGAACAATGACGCCTCTCAGAAACATCAAACTTAAGTGTCCAATAGGAGCAGTTAAATAAATGAGTACACATCCGTACGACGGAATACAATGAGGCTTTAAAAGTGGTATTTGCCAAGACTTCCAATGACCCACAAAAATAGGACATAAGGAAAGAAATTCAGACTCAGACTCAGAGGACGGAAGCCCCAGCGTGGGCAGTTTTCCCTAAGTGTAACATGTTGGTGAGGAGGTGGGAAGCCTAGTGACTTCACAAACTGCTTGTGTGAATATAAATTGGTAGAGTTACTTTGTGGGACAAACTGGCAACAGATACTTCAATTTTTAAATGCATGTGCTCTGTGACCCCAGATTCCTACTTCTTCAAATCCACCCTGGAGAAACACTGGCACATGGGCACAGAGACATATGGCATGATGATCACTCAGCTTAGTTTCTGATGGAAAAAGAAAAATTTCAAAGAACCTGAATTTCCATCATTATGGAGACTGGATAAATAAATTACAGTATATCTCTACTGAGGAAGGCAATGCGTAGGTTTTAAAGAATACACACACCCCCATACATATGTATATCTACACATATATACCTACATACGTTCATACATATGTATCTGTGTATATATAAACATCTTTGTACATATATTCATATATGTGTATATATCTACATAGAAAAACATATACATATGTACAACACATGCACACTGGAGATAGAGCTATAGATAGAAGATGGATAGATCGAGAGATACACAGAGGGATATATAGACAGGTCCCGAGTATAGGTTTCCAAGGTATATTGTTGAGTAAGAAAAGAAAGTTGCTGAGAATAAAGTACGATGTAACTTAAAAATGAAAGATGAGCCAGAGGGGTGAGGGGAGAGGAGACCAAAGCTGACTGAACAAAGGAAGTCCCTTAAGCGCACACCCCACACTCCCTACTGTCAGCGCGCATTTTCAGCAGTGAGTATGCACGTACTGCTCTGGTACTTAAACAACCAAACAAACAGACAACAAAACTCTGGTCCCATTTTGGGAGACAAGCAGAGATGCCCCTCTTACTGGTGCAGAGTGTGTGGTGGGGCCTCCAGCTTCTCCGTCTGCCCGTAGCAGCTGGCCTTGGCCTCAGGGATGTAGGAGAACTTCTCCAACATGGAGTACGCGGCAGTGGTGAGGATGCCCAGGCCGTCCCTCACTCGCGCCTCCAGGGTGTAGTCCCAGTCGTCGTAAGAGACTGAAATGAGTCCTGATGGAAACTCTTTCGGGATGAGCTCCGTGTTCCCAGAAACCAAGCTGGGGACAATCCAGAAGAAATCATACCCGGTGAGGCCCAGGGAGCGGGCTTCACTCAGGATGAGGATGGCCTCATCTTTGGAGCAGTACAGCAGGATGACGGAAGAGTGGATCTTCTTTAACTGGACTTGCGTCTTTGCATCCTCGAAGGAGGTGTCCAGGGTGATCACGTTCTGCATGTCCCAGCCCACGAAGCTGTTGTCCACTGTGGTCTTGATGAAGCTGATGAAGTCCCTGTAGCCAGGGAAGATGGTGGTCACCAAGGAGAAGACATGCCAGTCGTAATCCTGCATGATCTTCAGCATGACCGTGGCTTGTTGCTGGATGGACGCTCCAAACTGGAAGAAGGTGGACGTCGGATCCTGCCAAGAGGTTTAAAAAAAAAAAAAAGAAAGAAAGAAAGAAAAAGAAAAAGCAAAACAGAGGATGAGGCAGAAGGTGGTTTATATGTAACCATCTGTCTTTATAGGCTTTTAAAATGCCTTCTTAGAAGGGGGTGACACATCACACACCTATTCCTTCACAAACATTCCTGAGCACCTACTATATGCCACACTTGGAAACAGACACTGCAAATACAGAGAGGAGAGAGACCCTGAACTAGGAGCCCACAGCCTGGTGTTTGAAGGCATCTGTTATTTTTTCCAGTTCATCATCTATTCTCCTCATTTTCCTCTAGTTCATTCCACCCGCCCGCACCTTTGGGCCCATGTGGCTTCAACACAATGAACTCTATCTGGCCCCAGTCTCCAGACTGGAAAATGAATTCAGCAGAGACACAGTTTGATGACATACTTGGAGCACCTGGAGTCAGCTGTGCCTGAAGCCCTTCACTCTGTACCCGTTGGTTGTGTAAGCCAACAAGTTCCCATGTTCACTTGAGCCAGTGTGAGTAGGATTTCAGTCACTTGGACTCTAGACTCCTGCATAATATAAAGTATAATAAATACTACATGGACATCTATCTGATGTCTATCTGAATCAGCAAATATTTGTTGAACACTTACCTAACTAAGCAGCAACACCATGTTAGAACTTGGGGAAACAATGATATATAAGATAGACACAGACAGGGTCTCTGCCTTCACAGATCTGGTTGGATTTCGAGAGCAATTTCCAGGAACTAGAGACGGAGAGAGGCATAAAGAGATGCTGACAGAATATCCGGGTGAGGAAGAGGGGAAATGAGTGGACATTATAGTCAGAGGAGACCTGCAGATTCATCTCGACTATTCTAGCAACTGGAGATAAATGCATTATGGCTCATGATGTAGTCGGGGGATGAGCTGATTTTGAAGAGGCTGGCAGAAATCCCACCATGTGTGACCTCAGGTATATGTTCAGAGGCTTAGACCTTATTCGAGCATAAGAGGGAGTCACTGAATGCTCTTACTCTGGAAAATGACATGGTGACCTGTGTTGGGTTAAAGGGCCCCTTAATAGTCTTAACATCTCCCTAAGTCATGATCTGATCCTGAGAACACACTTCCATTTAGAAAAGGCAGGCTATGCCTACAGTTGTTTAATTTACAAACCACTTTCACACCTCTTAACTCGTAAAATCCCCATGAGATTCTATGAAGGTGGTGGTGTTGGCAAGGGGGAAATGAGGCTCAGAATGAACTCAGGTCCCAGTTCCATGGCCAGCCCCCTTTCCAAAACACTGCCATGACTTTCTTGGGGATCGTTGAAGATCTACAGAGAGCAGATGCTTAAACCATGCTGTTGACTGGCTGGCATGGTGCAAAAATGCCAGCTAAACAGAAGGTATGCCTGTGTGTTATAGCAAAACACAATGTGACAACTGCTGAGATAGATTCCCCCCCTCCCCCCAGGAACTAAAAGGATTCTCAAGGAGTCCTTATTATAGTGCAGCCATGTTTTCATTTTTCATTCTGTAGTTACCATACACATTAACCTCAACAGTATGAATACAGGGGTTCGTGTGTGTGTGTGTGTGTGTGTGTGTGTGTGTGTGTGTGTGTAAAGAGTGGATGATTCCACTTGTCTTTCAGAACGATAGTTCATACCTGTGCATGTCACCCCTTTAAAGAAGTCTGCAGAGTTCTCCCCGTGGGTGCTCACAGAAGAGAAAGTTTTATCTGAATGGGCCAAAAGCTATATAGTTCTTCGAAACACTTCCCTTTTCTAAAATGCATGAGTTTGGGGGATAATTCAAGTGCAATGTGGCCTGAAGGCAGAGAGAGAAAAAAAAAAAACAGAAATAAATGCCTCTGGGCTCCTTCCAACAATATAGTTTTATGAATTTTACCTAATTAAATCAATTAAAGTGGGTAACAGATTTAAAGACTTTGGATAATTATCTTTTTCCCTACAGTAGCTTTTGGAGAAATCCAATATTCTTGGATTGATTAATCATTTTAAACCATGCCTCAACAAGGTTACTGCGAACGGCTCAAGGGCAGAGATTCTGCTGTGTCCTCATCTCTCTGTCCCCAGAACCTGGCAGAAGACTTGGCACATGACCCATCAGTAAATGGAGGATGAAGGAATGCATGAGTAAATGAATGTGTGCATGAAGTCTGAAAGGAATGTCCTTGGTTTAAGCATAACACACAACAGCAGAATTCTGTGTCTGAGGTTGCGTTCTTTATGGCTCTTGAATGTCATGCCCAGAAATTAAAATCTTTCAATACCACCAACCTACTCCTCCATCCAATGCCTGAAATATATAAAGAGTGACCTTTATTGATCAGAAGAGGAATATAGAAGTCCTATATGCCTTAACAGCTGTCCACAGAACCTCATTAAATACTGAAAACTGACAACATAAAGAATCAAAAGGCGGCACAGAAGTGAAGTCTCAAGGCAGTTACATCCACCAACCTCAGCACTGCCAAGCCTTTCTTGGGAGGGGACTGAGAAGTTCCAAACTTAATTACAAAGCGTACGTAATAATTCTCATGGAACCAGGGTGCCTCCAAGGAAACTGGTCACCAGAGTTACTTTATGACGACAGAAGACACTGAGATCAGCATCTTCCTGCACGGAGCACACGAGGGATGGAGAAAGATCTCAGGAGAGCATATGCTAAGAGCATGGCTGGAACCCAATACAAAGGATCTCTGAGACGATCTGTATACACACACTTCCTAGGGATAATCGGGACCGGTGGAGAGGTGGAGACCAAATATGCTAGGTGTGAGGGATGATGGTGTCTGGGATGGGCCAGCACCCCTACTGTATGTGCTGTGAGCTGTACACTACTGTATCCATGAGCAACTTTGTGCACAGAGCTGGGAGCAAATGCAGCCTCATCTGGCTCTCCATGTAGGGAGGAAGGCATGGGCGCCTTGTGAACTTCAGGAAAGAGAAAGATGATTATAGGGACAGCAGTTCATTAGACAGGAGCTCGCCTGACATAGCCGTCTGTGTAAAAATATGCGCAGGCTCCTTGCCTGTGAGATCTCCACTCCCCAGTCTTGTGGTGCTTCAGTCCAGGCTGAATCTCTCCTATTAATCTCTTATGATCCCCATGAAACTCCTCCCTGCTGGATGGCTAACAGTGTGACTTCCGGGGTCATGCTATCCGGGTACCAGTCTTAACTGCGTGACCTTGGGAAAAAGTCACTTCACCTCTCCAAGCCTCAGTTTCCACATCTGAGGTTATTCCACATAACGGGTGTGACAATGCCAATAATTATACCTGTGAACGTGCCAGAAGGACTTAGCCTATGAGAGACACGTGGCTCAACACTTTCAATGCAGTATCTCATCTAATCCTATCCCCAACCACCTTCCTCAACTGGTACTGATATCATCCCCATCGTATAAATGAAGAAACAGACTCAGAGGTAGAATGACTCTTACAGACTCATACAGGCAGTGAAGCAGGTCTGCCCGCCTTTGGGATTGCAAGCTGCTCACCCCTGCACTACATTGTTGCTGATGATAGCACTTCCCCGTTGAGCTATAAGGATTAAACCACCTCTTTGTCTGAAAGCTTCCAGTGCAGTACCCATCACAGGTCATGTGCTCAACAAATAGATGTGACTGTTATTGTCCCGGTGGGTCAAGGCTCTTGGTATTCCACATCAGGGGCTTCTGCTACCCACTTCCCACTCTGGACTTGGACATCCCAACAAGTCAACCCCATTCATGACTTATTGAAATTCCTAAGTGCTGCTTTAACCATGCCACTTGTCTCCTCTATGGCCATCAATGGCTCCCTTGGCCCCATCTTCACGTTAAGTATAGACCCTCCAGCCTACCCCTTTATGGACACCAGTCAAAAGAGCATGGGCCCTCGGGTCTGTCAGACTTGAATCCAAGTCTTGGCTCCGCATTAACTAACCCTGTGACCGTGGGCAAATTCTGAAACTTTCTGCATCTGAGTTTCTTTGCCTATAAAGCGGGTATAATAAGCACCATCCCAGGGTGGGGTTGGGGGGCTGCCATGAAGAATGAAGAAGGGCTGGACTTGAAGGATGACAGACTCACCAATCTAGGACTGCCTCCAACAGTCTGGGGACTCCTCTCCATGTCCTCAGTCCTCCAGACAGTATGCACAGCACCAGACACCTAAGGGGACCTGATATGTCCAGATCTCCTGACATGCTCGTTTCACATCGCCCCTCCCCTCTGCAAACCAGCCCACTCATTCCGAGTCCAAGGAGGCTGCACGAAGAGAAGGAACTATCTTTCCTCGCGGTGATGAATCATGCTTTGGAGAGAAACCATCAATCTTGTCCCTCATAGACCTCCCATAGTTACCCTACACCACTATCATGTCCAGTGGCATCTGAAGCTCCCCTATGTGTTATGGACCAAAGGCCCTCTATACCTTTTGGAGGGATGGAAGCGAGAAGCTATTTGCAAAACATAACTGCACAGTGAGACACTGAAGAGTCTCACGTTTAGCTCTGGATTTTTCAAAGGTATTTTTACGGACTGGCAGGAGGTGACGGAGGAATCTGGCCACACTCCCGGGGCCTGGCATCTGATATGCCAAATGCTGCCCTCTTTTTCTAGTCCCTGAACATTCTCCCCGCTGCCTACCTGAATGGCATAGGCTGTCTCCCCTGCTCTTACCACCTCCTGCCATCACTTGGCCTGTGCTTTTCGGGTTCTCCAGATCAGTCTCTGACCACCTCTGGCACCGGCTTCCTCAGCAGTGTGCAGCCGGGGGAGAGGAACAGATTTCAGACACCCACTTTGGTTCCGAAGCGAGAGCAGTTCTCTCCCTGGGCTCACTGCTCTGCTGAAGACGGAACAAACTGTTTTAAACACAGAGCGAGGGAGGCAGCGGGTGTGGGATTCCGGGTGTCTGCTCTCAACTCTGTGTTTCAGTGCCATCATAACTGAGGTCTCATTAGATGAGAGTTCCTGATCTAACGTTCCAGAATGTTCCAGAGCTTGATGAGTGCTCAGGGTAAAAGACCTGACTGCTGTGGGTATCAAGGCATGATGTTTAATAGAGTCTAATACCAACTTTGATTTCACTTACCCACTCACAAAGGCTACAAAGGACACTCACGCCCATTAGCTCTGTGATTCTAACGACCCAAGGGATGAGGTATTGCAAGTAGTTATAACCCTCATGGATGGCATTTTTCATAACGACACAGGAAGAGAGGTTAAGTGACTTCCTTAAAATCCACAGGGCGCCAGGCTGACAGCTTTGTTACTGCAAGATGTCATCCCAAGTTCCCTTACACACAGCAGTGGCTCTCACTCCTGGCTGCACAGGAGAATCACTTGAGAGTTATATTAAAAAACAAAACAAAAAACCAATGCTTCCCCCCATGCCAGTGCAAGTGAAATGCAATGTCTGTGATTTGAGGATATGAACTCCAATGGTGATTTGTTTGTTTTTGGTGGCCTCATCTCAACTGCAGCATGAGTATTACCCAAGTTAGTATCGACAAAGCCTCGCACAATGTTTGACACAAAGCGGGGGCTCAATATATTTGGTGAGGAAATAAATGAGCAGGAAGCTCATTCCTAGGAGGCACGAGAGATTTGGTCACTGTTATATCAACCCTGCACCCATTTCCATAACTTGTTTTCCTTTCCTTATTTTCCTTTGGGTACCAAAACAAACCAACAAAGATAATGATAGGTGACCCAGCAAACATTGAGAGGGACTCCTGGGGGATTTTCTTTCTCTTGGTGGAGGGCTGTCCTGGTGAGCCTTGATGTGTTTTCTGCCACTCTTATTGTGTATTGACTGAGCTTTTAAATATATTTTATTTCTGTAAAGGCTCCAGACTTGATAAGCCTGAGGATTCAGAAGAGTAGCCTTCTCACATCCATATAAGCTGACTCTGTCCCACCAGAGGATCTCTATCCCATCATCAGCCATTTTCTTCTTCCATCTCCACCACCATCATCATCCACTACCACCATCATCACCATCATCATCATCTACCATCATCATCCACTACCACCACCACCCATCATCACCATCATCATCATCTACCATCATCATCATGCATCATCATATCCATCTTCCTCCTCCTCCTCATCATCATCCACCACCATTAGCATCATTGTCCACCATCAACATCCATCATCACATCATCTCTCCATCTCCCTCTCCTCCTTATCAGAATTACCATTACCATCACCATGGCCATCATTACAGCTAACACTTACTAGGCATATGCAGTATGTAGGGCAACGTGGTGTGTAGTAAAAGGTCTTATTATCATCCCCGTATTACAGATTTTAAAACTCAGGCTGAGAGAAGGTAACTTGCCTAAACTCACACAGCTGGTACACAGCAGAGCCAGTATTCAAGACCAGGCAACGTGAATGCAGAGTTTGGGTGTTTAGCTACCTGATTTCAGGTGCGCAGAACAGGAAACAGAAGGGGGGGGGGGGAGCACGTAAATAACCACCACTTAATCATTCCTGAGACCCAGCTAGCAAAGGAAACGGCCCAGAAATGGAAAACTATTGTCAGTGATTCCATATCAACAGGCCGTCAGTTGGTGCAGAAGACTGTGGCTAAGAGAGGAAACCATATCCCGTACCACTTCCCAAAACACATCAGCTCTGTCATTCACAAACGCAAAATTTCACTCCAAGCAACTTCTATTTATGGGACTGTCTTATGATTTATGTTTTATCGCTCATTTTTCTCGTTTCCAGATAGGAGGGATCTCTTCCCACATTTAGTGCAGCAGGTAACCACCACTCAAGCTACAGGCATCCATTATTTCCTCATCACCTTACAGGTTTACTTCTTTTCCCTTGCCCTACCACACCTGCTCATGCTCCAGACCCACTCAAACAACAGCAAGCACCTCATGTACGGAGTCCCCACCCCAGTCCTGTCCCTCTCCCACCCACCTTCCATGCTGCTGCTCTAGTTACTTTTTATAAAGTTCAAACTAGAGCATGATGTCCTCCTGCTTAAATTTTTTTTCAGCAGCTCTCACAACCTTCAGAATAAGATAAAAACACACACCAGCCCCGTCACAGCTTGGACTCAAGGTTTGGGGCTCAGTATCCATCTCAGTACCCGAGTGAGGTAGGTACCCTACAAGCACGAGACAAAACGAATTGCTGAGTGAGTTAATGCAGACAAGTAATGTGTGCTTGGAAGGAAAACCAAAGGAAATCTTCCTACCTCTGTCTATCATTTCCCAAAAGCACATTAGCTCCATCACCCACAAACACAGAATTCCTCTATAAGCAACCTGTACTCACTGGACCATTTCATCATTTCCATTTTGTCCCCCATCCTGTTTCTCCCAGAAACCAATCCACCGTGATTCTTCTAAAATGACCTAACACCACCATTCTCTGCTCTCTCCTCCTCCCTTCAAATGAGAGGTTTAATCTCAAGTGTCTGGTGACTGGTGGGTTCCCAGCTAGGGTGGCTGCCATGCTCTGAGTTGAAGACCAGAACAGGAACTCCAATCTTAACTCAAGAGTCTATGTGCCGGGCTCTCAGACTAGTCTGGTGGAGATGGGTGACATATAAGATAATTTCTAAGATGAGCTCTATGGTTGGGGGTGGAGCAAGGAATGGACCCTCCTAGAATGACCAAGTCTTCAACCTCATCCTAACCTGGGCTTCCAATATAGCACCTATTGGCTGCATGTGACTATTTAGACTGACTTTAAAAGTATTACATAAAATTAACTATCTGGCTTCTCAGGCAGACTAGTTATATCTCAAAAGCCAGCAGTCTTTAAACTTTAAAGCTGATGCTCTTTAGCTGGCCCCACCAGCCCCACACCTAAGGATGCCAAGTGACTTGGTCTGGGATAGGGTCAGGATGTTTTTAATTCCCTGGGTGGTTGTAATGTGCAGCCAGGGTTGAAAACACTAATCTAAGTCTTTGGTATCCAACCCCGTAGCTGTGGTCCCCTGGGGAATTTCTCAGGCCCTCAGATTTCCAGGCCCCAGGCCACCACCACTGGATCAGAATCTTTGTCTGAAATCTGTATTTTCTCCAGAATATGCTGACTTGGTACTGCTAAGTCCCATTTCTCTATCTCCTAGGGGAGGAAACTGAGGCTTTAAAATCTTCAATGACTTGCATCAAATTTCACGTAAACCAGTGGGATCTCAGGAACAGACACAGGGTCTCTCATCTCCTAATTCAGTGACCTCTCTACCGTGTCATGAGGCCATGAAGTGGGAAATGTTTTCTACACAGAGAAACCACAAGGAACAGGGGGTATGTAGGGGAACAGGGGCTTTGCCGACAGCCTGAGAGGAATCTGCTTCTTAATGTGAGGAAATTACTTCACCTAAGCTTCTGTTTCCCCATCTGAAAATGGAAGATGACAGTAACAGTCACCACCTTGAAGGGTTGCTGCGCATCTTTTGTGAGATGATGTACATCAAGCCCTTAGCATACAGGAAGGGCTCGGTCAGGCTGAGTAGGGGATGATGGAGGTGAAGATGGCAGCCTTGACCATCGAGCCCCAACTCCCACACCCACCATGGACTCCTTAATACTCCCACTTCTGAATTTCCAGCGTCTCTGCTTTTACATGTCACTCCTCATTCCCGACTTATGTGTGGTTGCCTAGTTACTGGGAGGCATGCATCTTGCCCGCTCCTCAGACTAGAATTCTTAAGGGCAGGGCACAAAGTCCTTCTGAGTCCTCCTTAACACCTTGCACGGCACTGGGCCACTACTCAAGATGAAACTGGAAGTATCATTCTGAATCTGCAAGGCTGCGTGGGGGTAGAAAGAGAAACCAATGCTTTATGTATTTGAGCAGACCTGCCAGATCCTACCAGATCTACTGCTCCAGAAAAATTCATCTATTGATTGCTTTTCATCCATTCAACGAATTTAACAAACTCCAGCTATGAGCCAGGCATTGTTCCAGGGGAGCGAATCTAGGGAAAGAGGCTACCAAAAGTGAAGGTCCCTGCTTTTATGAAGTTTGCATTCTTAAGGGAACAGATAGACAAGAAAGAATGACATCAACACACAGAATAACTTCAAGGAAATCAGATGATGTAATAGTTCAGAAGTGGAGAGGAATACCACGTTAGGTCAGCCGGTCTGCCACACTGGAGCTGATCAAAAAGATCATGAAGAAGGACTCAACCAAGCAGAGCTAAGGGGCAGGGCGGGGTAAGGAAAGCCATCTGAGAAGAAAGAGCAGCATGTGGTTAGGAAGGGGCTTGGCAAGTTCAGGGAACGGAAGCAAGATCAAAACAGCTGAAGTTTAATGAGAGAGGGAGAGAGAGAGAGAGAGAAAGAAAGGTGAGAGATGAGTTAGGACAGGAAGCAGAGACTGTATCACACAGCAAGTGTCCTAAAGACCACAGTAAGGGGTCTGACTTAATTCCCAGGTCAATCTTATTCCAAACTATTCATCTACTAAATGCACCAAGTAGTATCTTCCAGATGGGAAGCTGGGAGAGGACCTGGGGGTGCTGGGGTTTCATGTGAAACAGCCCAATTCTTCCCTTTGTAATTCTGATCTGTGTCAGGAGAGGAACCTACGTGGAAGGGACAGTGAGGCATAACTGTTTGCACTTAACAATATATCGTCCGGTCAGCTGGTACCCTAACCTAATGGTGTGTGTCTAGAATTCTCGTGTCTGCCTGGGCATTGCAGACTGAGTCCCAGTTCATCACCCAGACCCAGGCTCTTCCTCTAGCAAGTGATGCGATGCTGGAGGAGAGAATACACAAATGCCTGCAGAGAGGCACTCCTTGAGTCCCATGGCAACTATTGGGGACAGCCCAACACCCTCTACATGCTTCCGAAACACATGATGACTGCCCCTCTTGGACCCGGCCCTGCTTTCTAGATGGTTAGCAGCCTGGCCAAGAAGAGACACGTGCTGAGAGGCAGGCTCTTATTTCCATTGCAGCCACACAGCAAAAGCCCAAACCGGCTTCATCTGGTGCTCTGTCAACCTGCGGGTGAGTGTCTGATTCAAGGCCTCTACACAGGGTTGTTAGTGATGACGGTCTGTCTGAGGCCAGGTCCAGCCACTCTCACAGTGAAAGCCAGAGGGCGATTCTACCTGACCAGAGATCATTTAGCACCGAGTCAGGTCTCTGAGCTGCTCATAAACCCAAGTATTGGGCATCTTCTTTTTCCCCCCCAGTCCCAACCATGACTGAGCTACTGGCCTTGCTCTATGCACTAGAAGCCCTTTTGTCAGGTTTTCTTAGAGAAGCACCAGCTTCTCTGAGAAGCACCATGGACATTTGCTATTCTGACCACTGAGGATCCCCTTTCCTCCTTTATTGGTAATAGTGAATTTCCATGGAGAGCTGTCAGCCAAACCCATTGGCTCATCCAAACCTCACAGTGTCAGAAAGTAGTTCAGGGGTAGGAATGTGTCCTAAAAGGTCTGATCAGGATGACTCTCAGGATTTCTGGAAAAAGTGACTAGGAAAAGACAGTTTCTCATACTGTTAAACTTGAACCTGGAAGGATATTCAGTCAGGACTTCTGTCAGCCATTAGCCACCGTACACCATCTCGAGAAGGAAAGCATGAGCGCCAAAGGCAAAGGGGAAAGATAAAGACTTATTGAGTCCTGATACTCTTTGTTGAGCACCTTGTGCAAGTCACACCTGAAGCCATCACACCCTCATCACTGCATGTCCCAATTAATCCCCTCATTTGGCTTAAGCCTGTTTGAATGAGCTTTTCTGTCACTGGCAAACAAAGATTCCTGACCCTACGTTGGTGAGGAAGATGTAGAGTGACAGGACTCATTCTGAGCTAGGATTACAAGAACTCAAAACTACAGAGTGGCGTGTTTCCATTCACCATCCTTGCCTCTTCCGATCCATGCATTTTCCCCAGGTACAGCTGCCTCTCCCCAATAGCTCAGTCTTCCCTGCATGAGCTCTTCATCCTCTCTTCGTCACTGTTCTGTTTTTCTTTAATATGTCACCAGGACTGGTTCCCGCTCAGGGAGTCTGACAGCCACCACTGCCATGACCCAGATGAAAGACAGGACAAGTTGCCACCAATAATAATCGCTTGTCATTAAGCTGTTCCAGCAAGGAGAAAACACAAACAGGTCCTGTTCATTAAGTTTTCGTCTCTGGCTGTCACACTCGACAGGGCGACTGCTGGATGGAAGGAGGCAGCTTTATTTTTGGAAAAAGGAGAATCTCAGGCTTTCCCGTAACCCTTGTGAGGGGCAGGCCCTGGCCGTAAACATTACAGTAGAAACTTCGTCCTTGAAACGCCCCTGGTTCTCTAAGAAATGTCTGCAGCCAGCTCTGAGAGCTGAACTCCGGGAGGTAATTGCTCTTCTCTTTGGGGGTCTGCCTGTTGGTGGGGTTGAAGGCACGGAGGGTTGAGTCCTGGACCCTCCTCTTACTGACGTCAGAGGCCTGGGCAAGATGCGGGGTCCCTGCAAGGCTCCGTTTTCTCATTGGGAAAGTGAACGGAATTTATTCCCCCCTAGAAGGAGGTTGTTGTGATTGAGATAATGCATGTGCTGCTCTCGCGCATCGGGAGCTTGATTCATGAGAGCTCAGATTACGGGGGCCGTTGTCCTCACGGGAGAATCAGCCACGCTGGCGACAAGGAAACCCAAAACACTGCAACCCGCCAGCGCAGCCTTAATGCGAACGCGAAGAGCTCTCCTGTGGCTCCTCCCCACGCGTTTCCTCAAGGTCCCAAAAACGACACACGACTCCGCAGGAGCTATGACTGAGAGCAGGTGGCCAGGTCATCCAGGGTCCACACTGAGAGCCCGGCGTCCCCAAGCCCCTCAGGGCTGGGCAAACCAGGGCTGCCACCAGCTCAGCAGAGAGTTTGTGTGCGTTTAATCTGCATACTAAGCTTTCACAGGAAGTATTTCTGTTCCCATTTTACAGGTGAGGAAGCTAAGGCTTATCGAGAGGTCCTTACTTTTTTTTTTAATGTTTTATTTATTTCTAGGAGAGAGAGAGACAGCGTGAGCAGGGGAGGGTCAGAGAGAGAGGGAGTCACAGACTGAAACAGGCTCCAGGCTCTGAGCCGGCAGTCAGCACAGAGCCCGACGCGGGGCTCGAACCCACGAACCGCGAGATCATGACCTAAGCGAAAGTCGGACGCTTAACCGACTAAGCCACCCAGGCGCCCCGGTCTTTACTTATTTTAATGAGCCCAGGAATCACTGGGGGGTGGGGGGAGTCTTGCTCCACGGCACACTCAGATTCAGCACTCGGGGGCTGGAGGACATTCCCAGGTGGCACGGACACAGACCAAGCTTTGAGCAACGGCGCTACAAGCTTCAGTCACACGCCCACAGTCACCCAGAGCCACAAATCTGACCCCACAGAGGCCTCTGTCTTCCAGGCAAGAATGGAGAGTGACGCCCGATGGCGTCTGTTGTGTGACATCCTCACCTGTGTGTCCTTCCATCCAGCCTTCTCAGCTCAGACAGCCACGTGTCACAGCCGGTCAGTCCCCTTTCTCACCCGACAGAGCGCTCTGGGGCAGCAGGAGCCTGTGAGTCATGTACCATGGGGGAGCGAAGGAAGAGAGGTCTCCCACAGTGAACCGTCTCCACTCCCGGGAGCCACCCAGGAACCAGGGGAGTGGTGGCTGTGCCCATATGCCGTGTGAGAAAGGGCTGCCCTAGGCACGGCCACCCTCTCTCCTGCTCGCTGGCCCTGCTGCAAACCAGAGCCCGTCGCTGAGTCTCTCTGCAGCTCTACGTTTCCATCTGTAAAAAGGAGCTAGTGGGACTCTGGTTACCTGGAGGGGTCCTGGGTACCCAGGACTTGGTGATACGTGAGAGCCCGTGACCCACAGCATGCGGACAAATGTGCCAGCTCGCCCACCGCCCGTCGAGCGGCTGCCTCCTCTTCTGTGCTCTCCCCCCCACTCCACCCCCACGGTGCTCCTGGAACACGCTGTCCACGCCTCTACTGTCGATCTCGTCAGCAGGTATTTTGAGTGTCTATTTAAATATCTGTCTCCATGCAAGTAGATTCAAGCTAATTCATCTCCGCAGCAACAGCACCCAGCCCAGCTCCTAGTATCTGGTGCAGCTCAGAACACGTTAGCTGAAGGTATGAGTAAGCGGAGGCATGAATGAAGGAAGGAAGGAAAGAGTGAGCGAAACGGCGTCTGAGTGAGGGGCGCAGATAGAGCTGGGGACCAGGGCCTGCCTGCGCGTGGCGTGAATGCGGGTGTAAGATGGAACCGGAGCTGGAGCCGGATCTCAGGAATCCTTTCCTGCCCAAGCGCTGACCATCTGACGGCCGGGAGCAAATGCACAATTCTGGGGGAGACTGGGCTTGTATTCCTCAGGGTCCCAACTCTTCCTACTTGCTCTCCAGAACTCGGGAATCAAACAGATCCAGGCCGAACAGTACCCCAGTGTCTCCACACCCAGGGAACAGGTCCTACGTCCACACTGCTCAGGGCTCTCGTGAGCACAGCTCATATTGCTCCCCTCCCCGGTCTACACCTCACTTCCAAGCCCCTCCTAATACCTCTCCCCAGCACAGAACACTCGACACCACGCACACGACATGACCGGAAGAGGCGAACTGTAGAGGCAGAATGCTCAGCAGGGCTTCCCAGGGGCCGGGAAGGAGACAGGAATGAGCAACGTGGCCGATGGGTGCTGGGTTTCCTTTGGGGGCGATGAGAAAGTTCCGGAAATAGATGGTGGTTGCGTAACATGGGTGGTGTACTTAATGCCACTGAGTTGTACCCTTTAACGTGACTGGGTGGTGAATCGTGTGTTACATAGATTGGACTGTAATGAAAAAAATAAATACGTGAAGCAAGCAAGCAGAGCCTGAAGCTGAGGCTGGACGCTTGTCCCAGGTCCCTGCAGTCTTGTGGTGCCTCCCTCTTTGGGGTGAAGGGTGCCCTCGAGGAGCCCTCGGACTTCATGGTGGCCTGAGGCGCTAGACCAGGTGGAAGGGAGAAGTTCCTGAGGGGTCTTGTTCATGCACATCTTTCTGTCCCCTGGGATCCGAAGTCCCCGAGCAGCCCGGTGGTCGCCAGTCACCCCCCACCCTGCGGAACTTACACCCTGCATGGGCTAGGACAGCAACCTTCTCTAGACGGGGCCACCCAGCAGGCGCGGCCCCTCTCGTTCTCTTACACACACAAACCGGATGGCAATAACTGCTCTGCAAGAGTGCAGACCCAGAGGAATCGCGGGCAGGGAGTTGCTGCGGCGGATCTGGCGATGTGACCCATGTGAGTTCAAGTCTCTGCTCTCCCACACAGCAGCTCTGTGGCCTTGAGAAACTGACTCAACGCCGCTGAGCCTCCGTTTCCTCCACAGTGAGCTGGGAAAAGCAACTGCCACCTGTCCACCTCGGGGATGAGATGAACCATGCGCACAACCCATCAGCGTGGTGCCCGGCCCACACGGGCTACTATCTACAGATTGTTTATGACAGACAGTTCGCTTTCCCTGCGGAGCCTCATGAAGCCATTGGTACAAACGCATGCAGGAGACAGTATTCATGTCAGAGGGTATGCGCTTGGATTTTGCTGGATCCCAAAGCGTTTGCTTGCCACCAATGAGCAATGGTACCCCTGTTCCTTATCAATTTTATCAATTTTAATCTGCTTGCTAGGTTAAACAAGGTTGGGGGGGGGGTTCCTGTTGCCTATGTTCAAATACTGCCCAAAGATCATCTTTCACAGTCTTCTTCCTCTAAAAGTGATGTTTCCAGATAGAAGAATGAGTCCCAGACCAGCACCAAGAGATTTAGCCACCTCTCATGGGCCCCATTTCACTAAGGTGTAACATTCTGCGTGCTAATCGCTTCCCATGAAGCTAACAGAATGCAGAGTTTCCAGTAACATACACAGACCGAAGAATTGTAAGAGCATCATGTTTGTTCATCTCTCAAACTCTTGAAGACTAGTAGACCAAACATGGATGCCACTGGCCCCTTGACCAGGACGCCACTCCATTCCCACGTGCCCATTTGTGCTCTGTGTGCACACGCACGCATCAAAAGGCTGTGCCTCCTTGTTCCCCCCAACAAGTAGGAAGCCAGGACCCACTGGAAGCTCGGAAAAAGAGCACTGACTCACTGTGACCTGAGTTCACTATCACAATTGAACCCCCAGCTCGAACGGCATTAGGAAATGGTAAACAAGGAGTGGGAAGAGAGAGGTTTAACAGAAAAATTGACGGTTTGAGTGTTTTCCTAAGAACTGGCATAAAAGGGAAAATTGAATGTCAATTCAGTGTGGACTCAAAGTGCTGTGCAGCCTCTGAAAAGGGTTCCGAATGACAGTCGGAAAGGAGCAAACACAATCGATGACAGTCCATTTGTGTTCCTGCTCAGCCCCCGGGGGGGCCCAGTTCCGGCCACGCTCAGGGCTGGCTACCGGCCAGGACCCAGTCGGCGGCAGAGCTCTGCAGGCTCGGGCTGCTGTGTCTTCTGCAGAGTCACTGGGCATAGCAGGGTCCCCTTCTCAGAGTCTGAGGCAGGGCGCACCCCAACTCGTCACCCTCAGCTATTCTGTATTTGCTGCAAACCGGTGGCACCATGAGAGGCCCGTAGATGGTTCTCTTTCTTCCCACTTTATACACGAGAAAATGGAAACCAGAGATGGGGGAGGGGTGCTCGCTGGCCTCCCGGACTCGCTTGGAGAGAAAGCCACAGAGCTCGGCCCATCCTCAGGGGCCCACAGTCCAGAAGGGCTGACAGCCAAGACCAGGGAACCAGGAGTGGATCCAGAAAGAGGGAATGCACCTGACCCAGCGAGAGGGGGCATAAGGCTCTAGAGCAGGTGACCCTTACATTGTTTCCGAATGGAAGGCAACTGGGCGCAGGCCAGAGAGGTCCGGAGAGAGTGTCCCATGCAAAGAGGACAGTGTGCAACCTTAGACGTATGAAGAACATGGCATGCACGGAGAATAGCGAGCAGCTTGGGGCCAAAGAAATGCAAGCAAAAAAGCTTAGAGTAGGGGCAGCAGGAGGCTGGGGGGCAGGGGGGAGGTGGGCCCAAGGAGAGGCCCCTGTTTCTGGCACATGTTGAGCACCGTGGCCTCTGGTTTCAAAGTTTTTAACACGTTTACATTCCATATAACTCCTATGGCTTCCTTAGTATGTTTATTGTTTCCTCTCTGGTCGTCCCGGGGGGAATATAAGCTCTGTGAGGTCACGAGTATCTTGTCTGATTGTATGTTCATTGATGTATCCAAAGTACTTGCGGCAGAGTCTGTCATATAATGTGGGACTGAACTGAAGACGTTCAAGTCACTGCTGGAAGGAATTGGGGGAAGTCAGAACTTAAGGAACTAAGGCTTTCTGGAGTTGATGAAAAGAATCCTTACAGAATTTTAAGCAGAGAGGTGACGTGACCAGATTTCTGTCGTCTGAACGGACAGCTCTGGCTCCAGCACGAAATAACAGAGACAGGAAGAGCTCGTGGAGAGGCCACCGAAGCCACCTCAGGACAGAGACACCTGAATGCGGGTAGCGGTGATGGGGACAAAGAGGAGAAAGAATCAGGGCGTGCTGAGCAGATGGCGTCCGCTGGCTTCAGCAGCCAAGGGAAGGCACTAGCAGGGGGTGCTGGGGGAGGGGGAGGCTGGCTGGGCAAACGGCGGTGTCACTCAGCAACGTGGAGAACAGGGGAGGCACCTTGCGCGGCTGTACCTCTGGCGCCTAGCACCATGCCTGGTGTAGGGTGGTGGCTCGGTGAGTGAGTGAGCCAAGGGCGAAGAGGGTCCGAGGGGGGGCAGGGCGCCTGGGCGGGTCAGCCGGTGAAGCGTCTGACTCTTGATTTCAGCTCAGGTCATGATCTCATGGTTCATGAATTCAAGCCCCGCTTCAGGCTCTGGGCTGACAGCGCGGAGCCTGCTTGGGATTCTGTCTCCCTCTCGCTCTGTGCCCCTCCCTCGTGCACACGCTCGCTCTCTCTCAAAAATGAATTAGTAAAATAATGCTTGGAAAAAAAAAAGAGGGCCTGGGGGGGACAGGGGGACTAGATGCTCGTGGACCCGCAGGCAGCGCACTTGCAGGAAGCGGGATGGGACGGTGTCGAGGTGAAGGGGGAGAGGACTGGAGTTTGGGGTCTGGGAGCCGTGCACAGCTGCGGGGGGGCATCTCCCGAAGCACGGGCGGGAGCCTCGAGAACTTGCACAGAACGTTAGGACGTGTGAGCCGGGGGAGGGAGGAAAAGCGTGGAAAGGGGGCTGAGAAGGAGAGACAGCGGGGGAGCACAGAGTCCCCGGGGAGCGGGGAGCTGGATGACAGAGGGAGGGTCCAGGGGCACGGAGACGAGAAGGTACTGCTGCACAGGGCAAGGAGAGGGCACTGTCACGTGTGAGCGGAGGGGACGGAAGCCAGACCTTGGGGTGACCCACGGGAGGGAAGGAGACACAAGAACGGAAGGAGACCACAGAAGAAGGCTCAACACTTCCGAACCGAACCGTGCACCATGCTTCTCGACAGTCACAAAGATATTGAGACAGAGAAGACGCCCTCTCAAGGAGGGTTCAAACGGGGGCCGGGTGGCTGTTCCACCCCTTTGTTCTCTTTTCCCGAGCACCGGGTCCTCCACCTCCTTCCTCCTGCGCTGGGCAAAGAAACGTTCGCGGGAAAAGAGAGAAAGTCCTCAAGTGACCCCTTCCATGCTGAAGGACTCTGAGTATTTTTCTCTCCGCTTAATTCTGAAATGTATGCTCGCAACACACCTTCAGTGCTGAAGAACGGGGCTCCTGAGCTCTTCGCTCAGGCAGCCTTCTCTCTCTGCAGAGAAAACAGCCGAGCTGAGCTCTGCTCCCCAGAGCACGAGTGAAGTCAGGGTAGAGCGCGGTCTGCTACACACACAGGCGCCCTCCGCACCAGAGACGGCGGCTTTTCCCGGCTCACACACAGCGCATTGTCTTTCTGTGGCCGTGTCCTTGAAGGCTGCCAGCACCTTCTCATCTCAACCGGACAGACAGGCGGAATGCCGAGGGGCCGCTGAACACCCTGCTCCCTCGCAGCTCGCAAAGGCGCCTGCTTCTCTGGAACTCACTGCGATGGAGACTGGACATTCTGACGTTAGAACCCAACTGTCTTCCTTCTGCTCATCCCTGGCCGGGCAAAGCTTTCAGCCCACAAATTAGAAAAGCGGAGACCCCACAGGTACAAAAAAAAGAGCTGGGATTTTAATGAGCCTTCTTCCTCTAAGGGACTCCACCTTCTGGATTCTGAGTCTCTCCACGTGCGGGTGAAATGCCTTAGGGAGGCAAGATTCAACAAGGTCTCCCTCCTGCCGTCTCCAGGCTTTGTGGCATGTGGCATGTGGCAGTGGATTTGCTTCCTGATCATTATGCAAATTTATGCAAATGATGACCCTGAGGATGTGGTTTCCCTCACCTGGGGTACTGAGAGCCTTGTTCTGCAGGCTGTGTGGCCGGCATCGGGAAGGGTTTGGTGTTGATCCAACGGGCACTCAAACCCCTACAGCCAAATGCCTGAATCGGGAGAGGGTTTCACCCTCCCAGACCCGTGAGTTTACCTCCCTCCACTCTGGCACTGACCACTCATTGTCAAATGGCTCTCAGGACAAATATCACAAACCACAGCAGCCTGTAGGTGCCAGGAGGGTCCGAGCCCTGGCACCTCGTGGGCTCATCTCAGACCACACGCTGCCTTGTTTTCTCCCCTCCCACTGCAGTGACCTCTCACCCCCTCCTGCCTGCTACCGCGCCTGTGCTCACACTGTTCCATTTCCCTTGTAAAGCTCCCTCTGTAGGCAGACAGGGTTAGGGGGTTCCGGAGAAAGGAAAGGAAGGAAAGGAAGGAAAGGAAGGAAAGGAAGGGAAGGAAGGGAAGGAAGGGAAGGAAGGAGGGAAGGAAGGAAGGAAGGAAGGAAGGAAGGAAGAAAGAGAGAGAGAGAGAGAGGAGACATAGCTTTCTTAACATAAGAGAAGTCATTTTAGACCCCCAGACATTTTGTGATTGATGCTGGACCGGCATGACTTGCTTATGCCATTTTCTTGCAGAACTTCCTGGGATATGTTAGAATTGCAGGAAAATGGACTTCAGTAGGTTGATGATTTTAAGGGAATAGAAAAATGTAAAAGCAAGCAGGACTACCTACCAGGCCAGGAAATACCCTAACCATACCAGAGACAATTAATCAGCGGTAAAATTCCTGGTGCTGTTTCAAAAGTAAAGGTTGACCTAACACACATTTTTGAGTCTTTTTTTTTTTTGCAGGAGTTAAACCTCTTTGGGCACTCAGACACTGGACTAAAGGAAGCCAGAGAAGTGATGATGCCAATGCTTGCTGGTCCCTAGGACTTTGATCCATCAGGACCTGGACTCTGTCAACCTACCGGATGACTTTTGCCCCAATTCTAGACTTCCTGTGCAAGCCTGTCACAAATACGCAAGCATCCTTCGCTTAAAAGTTCCCCGGGGCGCCTGGGTGGCTTAGTCGGTTAAGCGTCCGACTTTCGCTTAGGTCATGATCNGTTTCCCTATTTGTTGCATGCAAACCCCTTCCTTTTCCCAGTGCCTGGCTTGGTTATGTCTTTCGGCCCCACACCCACCAAGAGGTGAACCCCTTTCAGGTAACTTCTCATTGTCAGTCAGCCTTTATTTCATTGCTGATTCTCATTTGTTAAGGGGTGCTCTTCCTGACCTCCCTGATTAGGTAAACTTCCTCCCTTCTAATTCTCTGCCTTGTATTTTCATAGCACTTAATGTGGCTGTTAATTGACATTTATTTATAGGCTGTTCTGTGTGGTGTGTGTGTGTGTGTGTGTGAGAGAGAGAGAGAGAGAGAGAGAGAGAGAGAGAGAGAGTCAGTCAGTCCCCACTGGAACCTACACTGACTGCAGACAGGCAGGCACCACGTGTGATGTTTTAGTTCGTCTGTTCTACTTCGTTTTACTAATCACTGTATCCCCAGCACACAGAGGGGTCTGATCCAATTTTTGCTTTTGTTTTTGGTTGACTGGTTTGTTTTGAATGAGGCGAGGAGTCTTGTCCAGGTGTGTCAACGTGAATTAGGTCCTCAGGTCACAAAGCACGAAGGAAGACACTTAACTCGGGCTCTGTCTCCACCTGCAACTTCCATCTGCCAGGAAGCCTAGCAGGCCGCACGGCCTTTGGGCAGCAATGCGCAGCGCCTGACGCATCCGCTGGCAAATCTCGGGCAGCCATTGGGTGCTGGCTCCTACCGTCATTTCCCCGCCGTTCCTTAAAATTGGGTGCATCGTCCTCCGAAGGTTTTCTTGCTAAGACTAGTGATCAAGATGCAGAACTACCCCTGTCCGCGCTGCTGGCCAGAACACCAAGGTTTGTACCAGGCAAGTTCAAGGCGACAGGCAGACTTCCTTCACATGTAGCTGACCTGGAAGTAAGGAGCTTGAACAGAATCCATTGTTGTCTGAGTTTCGTTTTTGTTTTTGTTGTTGCAGGTTTGTTTTAATCTAAATCTTTAAAACTTCTACTTTCGCCAATAAGCAACGGGATGACCATGTTTTAAGCCAAGAGAAATAAAATCTCAGATTCTCAAGAGTTCTGTACAAATGCCCATTTATAAGGTATGTATGCATCTTGGGAAAGTCGTTTTACTTCACTGATCCTCAGAGCCTCTTTTTCCTCACGGGCATGACAAATATTGTCAGTTTTACCAACTTTAAAGATCACTTAACTGTGTCTTTAATTAATTAATTCCATCATTTGCTCATCTCTGTCCCAGGCACTGTGCCAAAGGGTGGGGATCTGGTGGTGAGGAAAAAAACCCAGCTATGTGGTAGCTGTATCCACAGAGCTTATGGTCTCAGAGGGAGAGACAAGCATTAATCAAATAGTCACATGAAAGTAAAGTTGGTCCTGACATTCATACTTTAAAGGAAAGCTTATGCTGCTTAGGAACCCACAGTGAAGGAAACTGAACAATCTGGATGCTCAGTGATACCCCCGAGGAAAGGAGGCTGGCGTAGAAGTGATGTAGGCAAAGAGGAGAAGAAAGAGTGTCGTGTGAAAAGGTCCTGTGGTAGGAGGCAAGTGTGAGGGTCTGAAAGGAAGCCATTGGGGCAGTGGTGGGGGAGATCCATTCTCTGCTTATAAAACATCGATTTCTTCCTTTATATACAGAGTACAGGCTATTTGCTTTCTCTCACTTCTCAGTTGCCCACGATCTTTTCACAGTTCTGTTTAATCTCTTTCAATAATTCCCTGGTGGCTAATCGGAGAAAAGGTGCTAATTACCTTATTAGCACTCTGCTTCTCTGCGATGGCAAAGTGCTCTTCACTTTCTCCACCACGGGAACATCACCGGCTTGTCACCAGCCCTGCGCGCTCCCTGCCTTGCACCTGTCTCAGCGAGAGGGTCAGAACTACCTGGCCCCAGGCCTTTAATTTGCCTGGGGAAGGCAAATTAAAGGATCTGCCCCGGGGCCGCCCACAAACGGTGCAGCCAGGCCTGCCCTGCAAACTCGGGGCGGCACGGCCCAGCCACGGCTCTGCCCCACGGGCCAGCCAAGGAGGAGCAGGGTCTCTCCCTTCTAAACTCACTCCTCAGCATCTGGATCTGATGCTGCGGTTTCCTTCAAGGAACTTCTTTTTCATGCCTCCTCCGGCGAGTCTCCAGCTTGTAAGCCGTGATCGGGAACAAAACCGCAATCCACAGCTGTCCTCTGCTCACACCCAGCCACCAGAGCCGCAGAAATGAGGCAGACACTGACGCTGAGAAGCAGGTGCTATGGGCAGGAGATTACTAGAACGATGCAATCGCATCGTGCCCAAACACAGGGCCGCAAATCCCGAACACAGGAAAGGCGGACGGGGGTGGGGCAATTTCAAGGCTTCTTCAGATGGGCCGTCTGACAGCACCAGGACAACCCATGACGGCTCTGAAGGTCCGGTGGCTCAGAGAAGTAATCCCTGGACCTCTGTGAACCTCACCTGAGAACTGTTCTACAGACCCAGGCAGGGGACCGTCACCTGAACATCTTCCCAGAGGTTACCAGCAGCCACACGCTTAGGGTTCCAGAATATGACACAGGTCACCCTCCTGAGCCACACTCGCCAACGAGATGAAGGTCCTCCCCCAAGGCCAGGTTGGCTCGTTTTTCACATTTATGGCGTGTGCTTCTCTAGTCTTCTCTCTCACTTATACTGGAAGGAAGCATCGCGATAAACCACATTAGGACCCCAGCTCTGCGATTTCCAGTCTGGGGGACTTAGAGCAACTTGCTTAACCTCTCTGTGCCTTGCTTTCCTCTTCTGTAAACGGAGGTAACAACTACACATTCTGCATAGAGACTATGACGATCAAAGGTGGCAATGATGTGAAAGCCCCTGGCACGCAATGAACTCCAAATACATTTAGTTGTTACCATAACCGCCTTGAACTTCCTACCAAGTCCATCTGCCTTGAACGCAGACTTGCCATAGGACTATAGCCTCCCCCGGCTGGACGGGGCAGTGTTGGGTCTCTAAAGGCATCTCTGTTGCCAAACCAGACTGCAAGGTGCCGATGTGTTAGCGACTACTCCTCACGCCGATCAATGGCCACACAGGCACACACACAGGCACATATATGCTCTCACACACGTAAGTTCAGCGAGCCCCTCCATGTTTTTACCCATGGTCTCCAAGGGCCCTATTCCCATGGATTTTATCTGGTATGACGGCCTGAGGTGTGGCACAGGAATATTTATTTTATTATAAAACTTTTTTAATGTTCATTTTTGAGACAGAGTGACAGAACACGAGTCGGGGAAGGGCAGAGAGAGGGAGACACAGAGCTGAGCTGTCAGCACAGAGTCCGATGTAGGGCTCGAACCCATGAACCACAAGATCACGCCCTGAGCCGAAGTCGGATACTCAACTGACTGAGCCACCCAGGCATCTTTATTTTGAAAGCAGATTCTCAGTCACCAGGTCCTCACATTGGCCCTAGGACAGACCCATGGGATGGAAGCATTCTTGCCAAAATGAACTATCAAGAATTGTAGTGAGATAGGGGTGCCTGGGTGGCTTAGTCAGTTAAGCGTCCGACTTTCGCTTAGGTCATGATCTCGCGGTTCATGGGTTCGAGCCCCGCGTCGGGCTCTGTGCTGACTGCCAGCTCGGAGCCTGGAGCCTGTTTCAGTCTGTGACTCCCTCTCTCTCTGACCCTCCCCTGCTCACGCTGTCTCTCTCTCTCTCTCCTAGAAATAAATAAAACATTAAAAAATTAAAAAAAAAAAAAAGAATTGTAGTGAGTTGGGAAAAGAGTATTGGCCACATATTGGGCATCATTGCATACCTTAACTTTGAGAGCAGACTGCAAGCTACTTGAGGGGTGAAATTAGAACTTGAAGAGCTTTGTACGTCTCCCTCCCCAGAGCTTCATCTAGCAGGCACTTGGGAAATATCTCGGGTATTTATTTGGGCAGGTGCTGTACCCCAGCGGACCACAGAGTCCCCACGAGCATGGGCTTGTTCACAGTGGTACTGGGTGTGGTCACACAGGAGAGTTCAACACATCCTGCTGAACGAATTAATTAGTGGGTGAATACAGAGGAATTGGGATGGAAAGGGCACAAAAAGAGAAGAATCAGCGGTAATTGACGTTGGTACAAATGTTCAGTTATGCCCCTTAGCACACATCGAGCCTCTCTGTAGCCTCATGAGTAACTGCTTCCATTCAGATGTTTGGTCCTGGGCATCATGATGATGAGCAGCGGCCGGGGCCACAGAAATCATCCTGATTTGTATTTATCTGCTGCAACACCCTGAAATGTGCCTCACAAGATTCACAGCCCTCTAGACCATGTCTCCTTCGACTCCCTCAGGGCTACAAAGCCTAGCTTCTTTGGCCCTCCCCTGACACACCCAGCAGCTCTCATCTCTGAACAAGGGGGAATTACCTCACCATTGCCTCCCAGTTCAATTCCTCATGTTCCCCAGGAAAAGCTCGTAATAGGTCTGCTGGTGACACCTGATTCTGAAAATCAAGTTATGGCCCTCGGGGTTTGGAATCCCTTCATTCTATTTGCAGAGCAAGACTTGTTAGCATTTAAATATGCAACCCAGGCTCCCGGGATATCTGAACTCCTCACCTATGATGATGTGTTCCAGAGCACTGGCTCCCATTTGCTACACGGGATTCTTGGTGAGCAAAGCAAAGGACCCAAGGAATCTCTGGGGAATTGTTGACGGTGCCCTTGAGGTTTTCTTTTCTTTTTCTTTTCTTTCTTTTCTTTCTTTTCTTTCTTTTCTTTTCTTTTCTTCTCTTTTCTTTTCTTTTCTTTTCTTTTCTTTTCTTTCTAATTAAAACAGTAGCACACAGCAGCAAACCCAGGAATCCATTAAAGGCACATCACCCAGTAATGCCCACACTCTAAGCGGGAGATGGTGTGACCTCCTGGTTGGGACCTAGAGGTAGGGGACAGTAGAGCCTAATGGTAAAGAATATGAGTTTTGCATAGTACCCTGCACACAAGAGGTGCTCAATAAATAATGTCACACAGTAAGTAATTCATAAACAGCAGGTGAATGAATACTGAATGAAATTCATCACAGCCACTGAGTTTATAACAACCCAGGAAAAAGTTACATGAAAAAGATAAAACAATAAAGATTAGAGCAGAAATAGATGAAATAGAAACTAAAAAAAAAACAAACCTCACAATAGAACAGATAAATGAAACTAGGAGCTGGTACTCTGAAAAGATCAACAAAATTGAGAACCCTTTAGCCAGACTCCACAAAAAAAATAAAAAAGGACTCAAATTAACAAAATCAGAAATGAAAAAGAAATACAAGGAGTTATAAGAGATTATGGAAAATTATATACCAGTAAATTGGACAAACTAGAAGAAATGGATACATTTCTAGAAACATATAACCTCCCAAAACTGAATCAGAAAGAAAGTTTGAACAGATCTATTACCAGCAATGAAATTGAATCAGTAACCAAAAAACTCCCAACAAACAAAAGTGCAGGACCAGATGGCTTCACAGATGAATCCTACCAAACATTTAAAGAAGAGTTAATGCCTATTCTTCTCAAACTATTCCAAAAAATAGAAGAGGAACGAAAGCTTCCAAATTCATTCTCTGAGGCCAACATTGTCCTGATACCAAAACCAGATAAAGACACTACAAAAAAAGAGAACTACAGGCCAGTATCTCTGATGAACGTAGATGCAAAAATTCTCAACAAAATATTAGCAAGTCGAATCCAACAATACATTTAAAACAATCATTTGCCATGATCAAGTGGAATTTCTTCCTGAGATGCCAAGGTAGTTATAAATTTGCAAATCAATCAACGTGACACATCACAAGAGAAAGGATAAAAACCATATGATCATTTTAATACATGGAGAAAAAGCATTTGACAAAGTACAACATCCATTTATGATAAAAACTCTCAGCAAAGTAGGTTTAGACTAGGGAATATACCTCAATGTAATAAAGGCCATATATTAAGCTACAACTACCATTACTCAGTGAGACAAAACTGAGAGCTTTTCTCCTAAGGTCAGGAACAAGACAGGGATGTCCACTCTCTCCATTTAATTCAACATAGTCCTGGAAGTCCTAGCCACAGCCATTAGACGACAAAAGAAACAAAAGGAATTCACATTGGTAAGGAAGAAGTAAAACTTTCACTATTTGCAGACGACACAATATGATACATAGAAAACCCTAAGGATTCCACCAAAAAACTACTAGAACTGATAAATAAATTCAGTAAGATGGCAAGATACAAAATCAATATACAGAGATCTGTTTCATTTCTATACACTAATAACGAAGTACCAGAAAGAGAAATTAAGAAAACAATCCCAGATATAATTGCAGAAAAAATAATAAAATACGTAGGAATAAACTTAGCCAGGGAGGTGAAGACCAATATCTGAAAACTATAAAACACTGATGAAAGAAAGTGAAGATGACACAAACAAATAGAAAGATATTCTTTTCTCATGGATTCGGTGAACAAATATTGTTAAAATGTCCATACTACTCAAAGCAATCTACAGATTTAATGCAATCCCTATCAAAATACCAACAACATATTTCAAAGAACTGGAACAAATAATCCTAAAATCTGTATGGAATCACACAAGACCCCAAATGGCCAAAGCAATTCTGAAAAAGAACGAAACTGGAGGTATCACAATCCCAGATTTCAAGCTGTATTACAAAGCTGTAATAATTAAGACAGTATGGCCCTGGCACAAAAATAGACACAGAGATCAAGAGAACAGAACACAGAACTCTGAAATAAACTCACAATTACATGGCAACCTAATCTTTCACAAAGGAGGTAAGAATATGCAATGGGGAAAAGACCGTGTTGGAAAAACTGGACAGCTACTTGGAAAAGAATGAACCTGGACCACTTTCTTACACCATACACAAAAATAAATTTGAAATGCATTAAAGACCTAAATGTGAGACATGAAACCATAAAAATCCTGGAAGAGAGCTCAGGCAGTAATTTCTCTGATATCGGCCATACCAACATTTCCCTAGATACGTCTCTTTTGGCAAAGGAAACAAAAGCCAACATTACTGGGACTTTATCAAAATTAAAAGCTTCTGCACAGCAAAGAAAACCGTCAACAAAACAAAAAGACAAGCTACTGAATGGGAGAATACATATATGCAAATAACATATCTGGTAAGGTGTTAGTATCCAAAATACATGAAGAACCTACATAACTAAAGACCAAAAAACCTCCCAAGCAATCCAATTAAAAATGAGCAGAAGACAAAATTAGATGTTTCTCAAAAGAAGACACAAACAGAACACAGACCTGTGAAAATATACTCAACATTTTCAGGGAAGTGCAAATGAAAACCACAATGAGATATCACCTTCACACCTGTCAGAATGGCTAAAATCAACAATACAAGAAATGAGATGTTGACGAGGATGCGGAAAAAAAGGAACCATAGTGCACTGATGGTGGGAATGCAAACTGGTGCGGCCACTCTGGAAAACAGTATGTGGGTTCCTCAAGAAATTAAAAGTAGAGGGGCGCCTGGATGGCTCAGTCGGTTGGGTGGCCGACTTTGGCTCAGGTCATGATCTCACAGTTTGTGGGTTCGAGCCCCGCGTTGGGCTCTGTGCTGACAGCCAGCTCAGAGCCTGGCGCCTGTTTCAGATTCTGTGTCTCCCTCTCTCTCTGACTCTCCCCGGCTCACGCTGTCTCTCTCTCTCAAAAATAAATAAAATGTTTTTCAAAAAGAGAAATTAAAAGTAGAATTACCATATAATCTAGTATGGTAATAGAATTAGCATATAATCCAGTAATTCCACTATTGGGTATTTACCCAAAGAATATAAAAACATTAATTCAAAAAGATACATGCACCCCTATGTTTACTGCAGCATTATTTACTTTAGCCAAATTATGGAAGCAACCCAAGAGTCCATCCAGAGATGAATGGATAAAGAAGATGGAGATTGTATGTGTGTGTTTTGTATACACACACACACACACACACACACACACACACACACATATAATGGAATATTATAATGGAATACATATAATGGAATATTACTCAGCCATAAAAAAGAATGAAATCTTGCCATTTGCAACAAGAAGGATGGACGTAGAAAGTATAATGCTAAGCAAAGTCAGGCAGGCAGGCAGAGAAAGACAAATGCCATATGAGTTCACTCCTATGTGGAATTTAAGAAACAAAACAAAGAAAAAAGAGACCATCAAAAACCAGAATTTTAAACACAGAATTGATGGCTACCAGACGGGAGGTGGGGTATGTGTGAAATAGGTGAAGGGGATTAAGAGCCCACTTTGGGTGATGAGCACTGAGTCAGGTATAAACTATTCAATCACTATATTATACATGTGAAATAAACTTTAAAATAAGTAAGTAAATATAAGCAGACAGCTCAGACAGGTGATGGGAGCATATTCACTGCTATCAACCAGTCGATCACTTTTTTTTAAATGTTTATTGATTTCTGAGGGAGAGAGAGAGAGAGAGAGACAGAGTACAAGCAGGGGAGGGGCAGAGAGAGAGGGAGACACAGAATCCGAAGCAGGCTCCAGGCTCTGAGCTGCCAGCACAGTTCTTGAACTCAAGAACTGTGAGCTCATGACCTGAGCCAAAGTCAGATGCTTAACCAACTGAGCCACCCATGCGCCCCAGTCTACCACTTTTTAAAACAGGACCTGGGGGGAGCACCTGGGTGGCTTAGTCGGTTAAGCATCCGACTTTCGCTTAGGTCATGNTAGGACCTGGGGCTACCTTGCAACTTTCTTTGTCTCAATTTCCTGACTTACATACTGGAGATAATAACACCTACTATTCAAGTAAGTCATCGTTTTCATTTAGACGAGATAATACATGTAAAATACACAGGGCTGTAGTGCGTGATATATAATAAACACCCAACAGGTGCGAGAGCTTGTCCCATGCACTTATTTGATGGCCCCTTCATTAAGTCTTGACTAGGTACCAGCAGCCACTTTCTCACTGAAGCTGTCACCCATGTGCAAGACGTTCTGAGCCTGAATCACCAGCTACCATTCAGATGTGTGTAAGGAGCCATAATCCAGTAAGAGGCTCATCCTCCAGACTGGGAACTCATCTAAGAGTATGGGGATCACTGCTGGAAAGCAGCAGTAAAGAGCTTTTTACACAAAACATGATGGATGAACCTCAAAAACATTCCACCATGTAAAAGCAGCCTACTGCAAAAAAGAATGCACACTATATAACTCATTTCTAAAAGAACAGGACAAAAATTCTATATAGAGTTCAAGAACGATCAAAATTAATTTATGGTGATTGAATTCAGAGTAGTTGTTGTCTTGGGTTGGATGGGAAGGGACCAAAAGAGAACTCTCTGGGGCACTGGGAATGCTCTGGACGTTGATCTGGGTGATGATGCTGCAGCCATACACACACGTAAAAATCCAACGAGCTGTACACTTCAGATCTGTACGTTATACTATATGTGAACTACCCTCCATGAAGTATCATTGAGGAAATAAAAGGATTTTAAGCAATTACTATAGGTTTACTACCTCTCATTCTCTGTATATTTATTAAGACCATGCTACTCACGAAGTCGCCTGTTCCACAGATATTTACTGTGTACCTACTCTTGCCAGACATTGTTCCAGGCACTGGAACAGAGCAGTGATGGGCGGGCCAGATCTAGCGCTATGTCCTGATAAAGAGAGGTCCTGCAATCCAGGAGCTGGGAGAACTCGGTCTGGTGGGAAGACAGACGCAGGCGATGCCGCTCCGTGTGGCAGGTGCTGGGATGGGGCGTGTGGGCTTCTCTGGTGCTACTGACGCACAGGAGAAATGGGTCCGGTGGCCTGACCACAGCTTTGGAGACACAACACAGCCTGAGAGTTGAGGGATGTAGANAGGGGACGCTCAGGGGTCCACACGGAGCTTGATACCAACATGAAGTCTCAGGACAAGTGAGAATCTGGGACCAACGGTCCAGTCTTGGCTCTACTCCTCAATAAACACGTAACTTTGTGCCATTACTCAGCCTTGGATTCCTCTTCCCCAAGATGTGACTGGTGCTATTAACTACTGTTAACTCACAGAGATCCACTGAGGATTTAGTGAGATCAACCATGGTGTATGAGTTTCCTCTTGCTGCTATGAGAAACTACCATAACCTTGGTGGCTTAAATAGTAGAGTTTGTTATCTTACAGTTCTGGAGGTCAAGGGTCCCAACAGGGTATCTGTGAGCTAAGATCAAAGCGTCAGTAGGGTGGCATTCCTTTCTGGAGGCTCTAGGGGAGAATCCACCCCTTGTCTTCCAGCCTCCAGAGGCTCCTGCATTCCTTAGCTCGTGGCTCCTTCCTGACCATTCTGTCTTCCTATCTTTCTCTGACCATAGTCTGGAAAGGTTCTCTGCTTTGGAAGATCCGTGTGATTGCATTAGCCCATCTGGAAAATCCAGGTTAATCTCTCCATTTCAAGGTCCTTAACCTTAGTCACAACTGCAAAGTCCCTTTTGCCACGTAAAGCAACAATTCACGGATTCTGGAGATAAGAATGCCAACAGCTTCGGGGCCATTATGGTGTCTACCACGCACCATATATAACTTAGTGCCACACCCAGCTTGGGATGTGTGCTGGAGAACGGTTAGTTGCTATGATATCACTCTTGTTATTATCACACCAGAATCAAAGTAGGAGAAGGAAATGCCAGAGCCCCTGGGGCCGGTAGGCATGCAAGTCAAATCTGAACCAAACTAGTTGTCAATCCTGGAGCACTCAGGTCTTCAGAAACTGCTCCGACAGACGTGCAGACCTGGAAATTGGACTTGGACGAAGTGTTTAATAAAGTAAGACTTTCTCACTCAGTACCGTCTGTTGCTCATATGCTTGCACAACACACACTGATGGTGTTTCAGCATGTCCATACCGGCAGCATGAACAGATCCCTCTCCTAACTCCCTGTGCCCGATCAACCAGCTGGTCTGGTCTGACTCATACATGATGATGGCCTGGTGGTGGGTGACAAGAGCTATGTGAGCCATTTGCAAAGAACCCCCAGCAACTGGTGGGGTGGAACCAAGCATGCTCCCCCACCCCCCACCCCCAAATTGCCTCAATCTCTCTAAAAGTTGGGCAGCTAGGAAGACAAGAAACTGAGCGCAAGCATATTGGGCTGGGCTACCCTATACAAAGTATAGGGTCTCTGGATGGCTAGTAAATGCTCTTCTCTACATTATAAGCAGACACTGTCATAGATTTTTATACTGTTTAACTATCTCCCCACAACACACACACACACACACACACACACACACACACACATACTTGATGAGACCACCAGCTCCATGAGAGCAAGGACCTGGCCAGGAATCAGCAGCCAATCTCCCTGTGTGCCTGGTTCAGTGTCAGGCACATGGCTGGGACCCAATAAAAGGTGTTGAGCTAAAGAATGAACGGATAGGTGGATGGAGAATGACTGATGGAAAGATGAGCACACCAGGATCATACCCACGGGGGATACTTAGATTCTAAAGCAGGGGGTTGGCAATCTGTTCCACAGGCCAAATCCACCACCCAGCCTATTGTATACGGCCCCAAAACACAGCCACCTCATTCTGTAATACTTGTTTCTGCTACAGCAGCAGGGCCAGGGGTGTCTTTGTCTGCCAAGCCTAAAATATTTACTGTCTGGCCCTTTACAGAAAACATATGTAGACCCCTACTTTACAATACATTATGGGAGTTCAACAGAATAACTTTGGGACGTTTTAATTATATAGTCACATAAGGTCAGGATCTATATTTTAGCTAGTTTTGCACTAAAAGAATAGTGAACTGATTTCACAAGGACAGGGTTCTCAGTGCTTATATTGCACCAGAAATCACCCGAAAGGCTTGTTGAAATGCAGGTCGAGGAGCCCTGCTCCCAGAGTTTCTGATTCAGTAGGACTCATATGGGCCCAAGAATCTGTACTTTCCAGTCCTGTCCCCAAGGGATGCTGGTGCCGCTGGTCCAGGGACCACATTTGAGAACCACTGGAAGAGGACAACCCAGGGTCCATTACTGTTCAAGCGTCCTTCATGTTCCACATGGTCAGCAGTAGATTCTGCTGAGTTGAGTAGGGGTGAAATCTGCGGTAAATTCTTCTTGCAACTTTGTGACAATATAGAGTATAAACTGAGTCCATCAGGAGGTGGAGGGGTAGCAAACTGGCAGAAAGGTGCTTGGCCAACTGTGGCTCAAATACTTTCATCCAGTGTTTCATTCCCTACAAAGCTGATCTTCATCTATTATCTCACTTAAATCCCAGAATAACCCTGTGGGGAGGCATTATTATTACATGATCCTCATCCCCATCTTTCAGGAGAGAATGAGGCTCAACAGGGTTGGGGGGGGGTGAAGAAGGGAGACGAGATCGCCTCCCCTCCACACCACCCTTCTGATCAATGATAGTATTTCTAGGTCTGTCTTGCTTCGTACTTTCTTCTCGACTCACCAGCACTTCTCTATTGGCTCTGTTACGCTTGGCCTCAAACACGCCCAAGACTCCCTTCCTAAAAATAAATTCTGAAATGCTGCCTTTTCTTTTAAGGTAACAAGAAAAACATAACGTCAGCCACATATGTAATTTTACATTATTTTGCACAAACAGGTGGAATCAATTTTAATCATGTATCTTATTCAACCCAATATATCCAAAATATTATCATTTCAATGTGCAATCACCATAAAAATGATTAATGAGGTGTTTTTCCTAGCAAATCTGAAATCCAATGTGAATTTCATATTCACAGCACATCTTGGCTCAGGCTAGCCACGTTTCCACTCTTCAGGAACCACACGTGGTCAGTAGCCATCACATTATACAGCTTTAGTCCCTAAGTTCAAGATGATCTGGTGGACATGTTCTATGACCCTTTTCAGATCTGGTGTTAGTCAATCTTTTTTTCTGTTACCTTTTTTTTCCCCCCTCCTTGCCCATTCTCTTCTATTGTTTTCTGAGACACTTTTTCTCCCTGTCCTTCTTCTCTATCCCTGATCACTTCTTCTTAGAGGCACCTTTTCCTTTACTCACCTCTGAAAGGGGTGATGGTTCCCCAAGGTTCTATTTTGCACCCATTGTTCTTCTCAGTTCATCGTGAACTTGGAATTTTTATTCATTCTTTATGGTTTCAACTATTTGCTGATGGATCTCAAATCCGTATAACTAAACCTGACCATTTCACTTGGTTTCTATATCCAAATAACTGGGCTTTCATGGTAGCCTCTTAGCCGATTGAACTCAACAGGCTCTAAAACTGACATTATAATCCACTACTCAAATATGCTTAGGGAATGATAGATACATCAATCCATGGGCCATCCAGACCGGAAACTCTCAAGCTATGGTCCCCAACAGGGGGTGATTATGTTCCCTACCCCTGCAGGGGACATTGGGTGACACCCAGAGGCACATTTAGTTTCCATAGCTTTGGGGGAGACAGTGCTAGTAGTATTAATGGGTAAAGACCAGGATGCTGCTAAACACCCTACAATTGCTCAAGAAAACTCCATACAACAAGAATTATCCGGAGAATATCCTTATCTTACAGCATACACAAAAAATCAACTCAAAATGGATTAAAGGCTTAAATGTAAGACCTGAAAGTGTAAAATTCCTAAAAGAAAACATAAGGGGAAAAGCTTCATGACATTGGTCTTGGCAGTGATTTCTCGGATATGACACCAAAGTACAGGCAACAAAAACAGGCAAGCAGAACTACATCAACCCAAATAGCTTCTGCACAGCAAAGAAAAAAAATCAAGAGTGAAAAGGTGAAATATTTTCTCTGGAACGGGAGAAAATATTTGCAAAAGATGTATCTAATAAGTAGTTAATTTCCCAAGTATATAAGAAAGTCCTACAACTCAGTAACCCAAACCCAAATAAGCTGATTTTAGACTGGGCAAAGAACTTGAATAGACCTTTTTTGAAAGAGGACACTTCTCCGAAGGCCAACAGGTATATAAAGAGATGCTCAACATCACCACTCGTCATGGAAATGCAAACCAAAACCACAACGAGATTTACCGCACACTTGTTACCACGACTAGTACTAAAAAACAAAACAAGTGTTGACAAGGATGTGGAGAAAAGGGAACTGTGGCACATTGCTGATGGAAACATAAATTGGTGCAGCCACCATGGAAAACGCTACGGTTGCTTTAGAAAGAAATTAGAAAGAGAACTACTGTATGATCCAGCAACCCCACGTCTGGGAAAATGAACAAGGCTATTGAAATCAGGATCTAAAAGAGATATCTGCATGCCCGTGTTCACTGCAGCATCATTCACAGAAGCAAAGATATCAAAACAACCTAAATATCCACCAGCAGATGAACAGGTAAAGAAAATGTGGGATCTACATACAGTGAAATATTATTCACTCTTAACAAAAAGGAAATTCTGCCAGTTGCCACAACATGGAAGAATCTGGATTCTGCTGAATGAAATAAGCTGGACACAGAAGGACACATACTACATGATACCACTTACATGAAGAATCTAAAAACAGTCAAACTCATAATGGTGTGAGTAGAATGGGGGATGCCAGGGCCTGGTGATGGTGGGAGATGGGGAGGTGTTGTTCAACAGGTGTATTCTGTTATGCAAGGTGGATAAATTCCGGTGATGTGTTGGATAACACTGTGTCTGTAGTCAACAATACTACACGGCACACTGAAAATCTGTCAAGAGGGTTGAGTTCATGTGAAGTGTTCTTACTGTGATAATAATTTTAAAAGATTACCCAGCCTAAAACGTGACGAGTTCCACTGTCGACAAACACTGCTTTAAAGCCTTGTCACTCAAAGAGTAGCCTAGGGATGAGCTTCACATGGGAGCCTAGTAGACATGTGTATTCTTGGGCTCCACCCAAGACATGCTGCACTAGTATGTCTGAAGTGGGGCCCAGAGTCAGTGTTAATAAGCTCCCCGGGCGATTCTTAGGCATACTAAAAGTCTGAGTCATTCCTTTAGGTGAGACAACCTGATGTCAAAGACATCTATTGAGTTTTTGTTCTGTGCCCAATATCAGGATAGTAATACAGATAAAGGAGCCCAAATTCAAAATCTGAACCTCCTGGGCCTCCAGGTGAATAATTTAACTCTTTTTTCCCTCTTTATTATCATTATCCCACAAGAAATTAACATGGAAGTTTTGTGCTCCAAGGTAACTGGTATTTGATGCATAAGGTGCTTCTTGGTCATAGAGCTCAGAGCTGATTTCTCCAAGTTCAAAGCCAAAAAAAAAAAAAAAAAACCAGAGCAGGCACTTGGTGCATTGCTCATTAGGGAGACTGGGGTAGAGACCAATGCAGGAAAATCCCCAACCCTTTCCACCCCATTAAACTCAGTCTATATTTTAAAACATGAAGGGATGTGCTCTTGAGAAATGGGATGAATATGTAAGCTGGATATACAAAGGAAAATGGACCTTGAGGATTGTTCAGACTTACTCAGCTGCCAGAGAACCCTAAAAGGAATTAACTTAGAGGGAAAACAAATCTGGAATCTACTTCTGTTTCTGTCTTAACTGACTGTGTGAATTAAAAAAAAAAAATCATTATAGTTCAAGAAATGTTTATTAAGCATCTTGATGAGCCAAGCACAAAGCTAGGCACTGGGGACATAATCAACAAAGCACACACAGGGGCGCCTGGGTGGCTCAGTCGGTTAAGCGACCGACTTCAGCTCAGGTCATGATATCACGGTTTGTGGCTTTGAGCCCCGTGTTGGGCTCTGTGCTGACAGCTCAGAGCCTGGAGCCGGTTTCAGATTCTGTGTCTCCTTCTCTTTCTGACCCTCCCCTGCTCACACTGTGTGTGTGTCTCTCTCTCTCAGAAATAAATAAAACATTAAAAAAAATTAAGGGGTACCTGGATGGCTCAGTTGGTTAAGCATCCGACTTCGGCTCAGGTCATGATCTCACGGTTCGTGGGTTCAAGCCCTGAGTCGGGCTCTGTGCTGACGACTAGCTCAGAGCCTGGAGTCTGCTCCGGATTCCGTGTCTCCCTCTCTCTCTGACCCTCCCTTGCTCGTTCGCGCGTGCTCTCTCTCTCTCTCTCTCTCTCTCTCTCAGAAATAAATAAACATTTAAAAATAATTTTTTAAAAAAAAAGCACACACAGTCCCCAACCTCAGGGAGGTTACAGGCTGGTGAACTCTCAACTGAAGAAACATTGGATGTATCAAATATGGTCCCTTCTCCTGAGAAAGTCAGTTAGTGAGGAAGACAAATAGATCTTATAATTGAAAAACAAAGCGGTACATGCTAAAGTATGTTCAGGATGCTAATAACAACAGTGAGATGGAAAGTTCATTCACTCTAGGTGATAAAGAAAAGGCTTTCTCAAGAAGCAAGGAGTTGTGCAGATCGACATTTGAGAGAGGCAAAGAGAAAGTGAGGGAAGGGGACACGTTCGTATTTCAGGATTCTGTAAAGAGAGGATGAGGATGTGGACAAAATCCAGGTGGCAGGGAGAGGGAGGAACCATCAGTATCAAGTGGAGCAAATTGAAGGTGGCCACATACTTCTGCCATCCTCCCTGCTGAGGTGCTTGGCCTTGTGACTACGGGGTCAGTAGAAGAGGATCTGAAAAATAGAATTTTACTGGATACGAGAATAAAGATGACATAAGAATTGAAGATGGAGCAACAGAAATTACGCAATCCAGAAAAGAGATTTTTAAAAATTAAGAGTGATGTCTAACATACACGTGATTAAAGTGCTGAAAGAGAGAGAATGGAGTAGAAAACAATACTGAAGCGTAATGGCTAAAATTTTCTCGAATTTGTTGGAAGACATAAACTTACAACTGCAAAAATCTCAGAGAACCCCAAATAGAATATATGTGGAAAAAGAACCATGTTAGGCACATCAAAGTCAAACTAATAAAACTCAGGGGCGCCTGGGTGTCTCAGTTGGTTGAATGTCTGACTCTTGATTCCAGTTCAGAACATGATCCCAGGGTCGTGGGATCAAGCCCTGCATCGGGGTTAGCCCCATATCTGTGCTGAGCATAGAGCCTGCTTAGAATTCTCTCTTTCTCCCTCTGCCCCTCTCCCCAACTCATGTGCGTGCTCTCTCTCTCTCCCAAATAAAATTTAAAAAATAAAAATAACAAACTAATGAGAATCCAAAGAAAAAAGAAAATCTTGAAATGAGCAACTGAAAAAGGACACATTATATCCAGAGAAAAATAGTTCAAAGCTTCCACAGACTTAACATCAGAAACTGTAGAGTCTAGAAGATAGTGGAATAACATCTTTAAGGTGCTGAAAGAAAACTAAATTCTATATCTGGTGGAAATGCCCATCAAGAATGAAAACAAATTAAAGACTTCTCAGATCGAAGAAAACAGAGTATATTCATTGTCAGCAGACCAGCTGTGCAAGAAATGCTAAAGGAAGTTCCTCATGCTGCAGGGAAATGATCCCAGAGGGAAACCCAGATTCTCCCAGGAACAAATGAAGAGTATTAAAAATGGTAAATATCTGAGTAAGTGTAAAAGACTATTTGTCCTTGATTTTTAAAAAATACATATGCATAGGCCCGTTTAAAGCAAAAATTCGTACATTGTCTCCCCTTGCTTTAACCTAAGTAGATACAACGTGTTATCAAACTCTCCTCTGAAGGAAGAGGAGGGCGGTAACGAGCTTATATAGTGAAAGGTTTTTACTTTTCACGGTTCAGGTGGAGTGGTTCAATATTAACTCTCTATAGCCTATGAAAAGCTAAGGATGTTCATTGTAATCTCCAGCTCAACCACTCAAAAAATGAAAGACATATGGCTAACACTGATAAATAAGTTAAAATGGAATTCTCAAATGCCCTAAAATGTTTTTCCTTTAAATTTAAAGGCAGGCGTTGAAGAGAGAATGGTGCCCCAAAGACATCCATACCCCAACCCCTAGGTCTTATAAATATGCTGTTACGTGGAAAAAGATTGCAGACGTATCTAAGGACCTTAAAAACCGGAGAGTATCCTGCTGTGCCTGATCTAATCACACGTGTTCTTAAAAGCAGAGAAATTTTCTCCATCTAGAAGCAGAGAGACACGTCAGAGAAGCTGGAGATATTCAGAGATTCCATGTGTGAGAGAAACACAACTTTTCATTGCTGGAGGGGCCACATGGAAGGCCCGAGCCGGAGGTGGGTGGCCCCCAGGAACCAGCCCCCAGACCACAAGTGCCGACCTCAGACCCCAACCTTTTGCGGTAATTTGTTACAGCAGCAATAGAAAATATCACAGCCAGACAGGAAATAGGAAGGAAGGGAAAACAAGTCATGAAACGGTATATATAATCCAAACACGTCAATAGTCACGTGCAGTGGCAGTGGGGTTATAAAGCGGCTATTATCGTAATGGATCAAACGCAAGAGCATCTGCTTGCTGTCTCCAAAGGTACGCTTTAAATACAGAGACACACACAGATGGAAAGTAAGTTAATGGGACAGGATACGCCACACAACCAGCAAACGTTAGAAGGCTGGAGACTCCGTATCAGATGAAACAGACTTCAAGGCAAAGATTGCAACCAGAGGGACACTGCATAATGATAAGAGTCAATTCGTCAGGAAGATAACACAATCACAATGTGTATGTGCTTCATAACAGAATCCCGGAATGTAGGACGGTATTGAAGGGAGAAGTAGACAACTCCACAGTTTCTCTTCAACATCAATCACAGATATTTACAATTACTTATTTTTTTTAATGTTTTATTTATTTCTGAGAGAGAGACAGCGTGAGCAGGGGAGGGTCAGAGAGAGAAGGAGACACAGAATCCGAAACAGGCTCCAGGCTCTGAGCTGTCGGCACAGAGGCCGACACGGGGCTCAAACCCACGAACCGTGAGATCATGACCTGAGCCGTAGTCGGACGCTTAACTAGCTGAGCACCCCGGGCGCCCCTACAATTAGTTATTATTGTTTATCAATCAACTCACTTTTTAAAATATAACTCATTAAAAATTTTTTTAATGTGTGTTTATTTTGGACAGAGAGACACAGAATGTGATCGAGGGAAGGGCAGAGGGAGAGAGAGAGATAAAGGGAGGGAGACACAGAATTTGAAGGAGGCTCAAAGCTCTGAGCTGTCAGCACAGAGCCTGACACGAGGCTCAGACTCACAAACCGTGAGATCGTGACCTGAGCCAAAGCTGAATGCTCAACCTACTGAGCCACCCAGGGCCCCAAATTAAGGTATTTTAATGTAAATTTTATAACCATGCATAAATGGGAGACGGTGTCACTTACATAGATAATCCCCACAAACACAAAAAAACACACATATTATTAGGTCTCAGTGTTTCTGAGACTTGAATCCACATTCTCCCATTTGGGGCTACACCACCCCAACCCACCTCATTCCCCGGATGTATCCCACATTCTGGGAAACACATATGTGACCCAACTCCCTCTCATGTGCAGAGAGGGAAGACTAACTGGTCTCAGGTCACAAAACAAGTTCCTGCCAGAACCTCGTCTCCCCATCCTTTGCTCAGTGCTCCCCCTTCTGACCTGCTCAATCTCCAATCAGTAAGGGAACCCCAAGACTTCCCCCTTGAACTTGGTATTGAGAACCGAAGAGAAAACCCCAGCGTCCAGGATTCAGAGCCCACTTAGAGTCGAGGACATGTATTGCATATACTTTTAATTTATCCGTACATTAGAAGTGACATCTTAAAAAGCTATCTAAATCAGAAAAGACTGCCCCTTCTGGGGTTAGCCAATGCCTGGAGATGCCCAACGGCTCAGTGGGGGCACACCTGTGATCCGGAGTCCAGCTTTACTTCCTCTATCCGGCCAGGCACCCTGGGACAACATTCCTCTGCCTCAATCACCCAAGGACCAGGCACCAGGCAATTAGGGACCACGCCTACAGTTTAGAGGCCACGGAAATTATTCAAATGAGCTCACCCACCCTAAACCGTTTCCCCCATGCAGCTGCCTGTCTCCCAGAAACCACAATAAAAGCTCTGGCCTCAATTTACTATTTCTGCTTCCTGATCAAAACCTGGTTCCTCTTGTGTGATGAGCTGTGTTTCTCCATGAGTAACACGGAAGTTTTCTCTCAGTGACACTAGCCTCTCGCCTTGTAGCCCAGTCTCCTTTGTAAGTTAAGCCCCGGGCACAGGGCAGCGTGCGGGCAGCAGTCAGCATCCAAGAAGGTTCAGAGCCAAGTCTGTGCCGTCTTCCGAGTATGACTGATGTCATCAGTGGAGTTACAGAAAAGAAGCAGGGACCACTCCAGTTCCAGAAATGGACTCTCGGGTGGGCAATGCCCTCCCCCCAGACCCCCCAGGAACCTCGCACATGATGCACATCCTCCAAAGCTCTTCAGCCAGCATGACTTGCGAACTCATCCCTGGGAGGCAGGCCACTATTCATCAGGTGAGGGATGAGATCTCGGGGTCCAAGCCTTACCAGGCAAAGGCTGCCGCATTAGGGTAACAAGAGTTCACCCTGCTGATGCCCAGCTCGCTACTACGGGTGAACTTTGAGGCCTCAGATGGAAGAGCTTAAAACAGGTTACTTCTGTTTGCAGCTACAAAGAGGTGAGTTAATGTTCCTCATTCCCGCATTGACCGATCACGTGATTAATTTCTAACTTGTTACCTGGCCCCCACTCCAGGCAAAGCTGGCCTGCAAGGCACCAGTGTCCAAAACTAACCAGAGCTGGGTTTGAGTCCCGGCTCCGTCATTTGCTCATTGTGTGGTTTGGGGAAGTTGCTTAAGTCTGTCCATCTCAAACTTCCTACTCTGTAAAACCGGGGATGGGAAAATTATGATCAAAACGAACGGCATTCGTTGCACCCCATCTGCCAGGTACGGCGCTAAGCCGGTCCCGGGTTCTGGAAGGCAGGCGCACGGCAAAGGGGGCGGTGTGCACAGACGGGCGCTCAGGGCGCAG
>NW_027531893.1:7893461-7895779 GCF_008692635.1 Crocuta crocuta
GTGTTCGGGCCAGCCCGCCTCTGAAGCTTAACTGGTACGCGTGTACACGTGCCCAGCCCGCTCCCTCCCCCCGCCGCACACACACAAAGCGGGCTTCCCCAGCGGAGGACACCACGGCACGGTACACCTCTCGGCCCCAGGCCCCACCCCAAGCGAACTGCAAAGCCTGTCCGTTTCCGAAAGGAAGGGTGTCCGCGGTCAGGGGGGCCCTGGGCGCGACCTCACGGAGGCCAAGGGCAAGAGCCAGGCGGCCCGGGTTTGAGAGGGCGGGTGCCGTCCCGTCCTGCGGGGCCTCTTCCTTCTACAGCTTCTACAGCAGTGCGATGCCCCGCACAGGCCGGCCCCGCCCTCGCTTCTCCGAGGGCCCGTGGGGACGCCGCGCGATGCTGCCTGAAGGGTGCGGGCGGGTCTCACTCCCTCCTGCGCGCCTGAACTTGGGCGGGGCGCCGCCTCACTCGGCCTCCGCTCCTGGACTCGTGGACGGGGGAGCATTAATTCCCAGCCGGGCTGGGCTTTTGTAAGGGCTCATGGGAGTATGGAAAGTGCTCCCTAAGAGTCCTCTTCCCTCTCCTCCTCTCCCTCCTCCCTACCTCCTCCCCTTTCTCCTCTTCTCCCCTCCTTCCCTCTGCTCCTCCCCCACTCCTCCTTCTCCTCCCTCNTCCCCCACCCCTCCTGCTTCTCTCCCTCCTACTCTCCTCCATGAAGGAAGGATCTACTCTCAGTGAGAACATCACATTCTCCCACTCCGGGCCCTGGGTCAAGTTCACCACGAAGACAACTGTGTCCCTAGGAACATTCCCCCAGAAGGCTCTCTCTCGCTTTTCTCTCTGAAGGAGAGCGAGCCCGGAATCAACAGGTGGCGCCTCTCACAAGATGAAAGGGGCTCCGTGCTCCGCGCTGAGGCTCCCGGGCATCAGAGCGACGCCTCCTTCCCTCTGCTCTGATGACAAGACGTGTCTCTGGATCTGCGTCTCAAATGGCAGGTTACTCAGCGAGACGGGGGAGGGGAGAGCGGCATATGGATGTGACAGTAAATTCGGCTACGTACCCACAGGCGCTCCTGAGACACTGAAAAGTTGTGCCCACATTTCCTACTCCCACAGCGAAACCCGTGAAGGGATCCTGATGTCAGCCTGAGGAGCACGTGGCGCCTCGCTTCTCCGTGCCACCCCGGTGCCTCCCCCGGTCACGCCAGGCACAGCTGAAACAGACCTCTCTGGCTGTGACAAGGGAGAAGAGACCCACACTGTAACGGGTCTGTTGTAGCTGCTTGGTAGGAACACCGGATCCGGAGTCAGGGAAGGGATGCGCGCTGCTGCTCTACAACACGCTGGCAGAGCTCGCCGGTTTCCAGGCTGTGATCAACTGGCTCTGGGCTGAACAGCTTTGCACTGGCTGTTCCCTCCGCCTGGAATGCATCTCCCCCAGCTCTTGCCTTCGCCGGCGGCTCCTTTTCATCCTTTGGGTTTTAGCTGAGGTGTCACCTGCTCTGAGAGGCCCTCCTTTTCTAGAGCAGGGCCTCTGCCCGTTAGTCTTGACCATAGCGCTCTCTGCTTTTTTAGTCCCTATAATATTTTTCTAAATCTGTACGTCATTTCCTCACCTGTGTATCAATGTCTCCCTCCACTAGAAGTAAACTGGAACCTAATCTTTTCACACTGTAGCCTCGTCATTCAGTGCAGTGCCAGCCACCGAAGCGGTTCACACATCTTCACGGGGTGAATGAGTGTACTAGAAAGTACTAGGGACCCGTAAAATGCTATACACGAGGAAGGGACGTGACACACACCCTCATATCTGATGGAGAGTGAAATCACAGGCTCCTGCTGGTGAGCCTGGAAAATCAGAGTCCCCTTCACCCAGGGGTCCCTCCGCCCGCGCCGACTCAGAGGGAAAGCAGCAGACACAGCTCCAGACTGAAAAGACACCAGTCCTAGTGACTGTCCTGCTCCCAGGAGGAAATGCACAAATTAGCATTAGGATAAAAACGGACATGAAATGCCGTCCAGACTGTCTGTAATCAACTTCCTGACTCCTTGAATTCTCCACACTCTGAAGGCAGCGCCACCAGGCTGTCCAGCATCTCCAGTGATGTCTAAAAGAAACTGGGTTGGTAGATTCTGACCCATCTGCAGGGCTTCGTGACAGCCCAATTAAGTCGCTTACAGGAACATTTACATAAACTCAGGTCACTATACTCTTTTTAGACTTGCCATGATGAGAAAAGGCAAACACAGAATAGAGAAAGAATACTGTAACGAACTCCTACATACCTGATGACGGAGTGTGGGGCAGGCTGAGGGCAAAGTACAGGCTGG
>NW_027531893.1:7895787-7902510 GCF_008692635.1 Crocuta crocuta
GCCAACCAGGTGGGATTGGTGTGATATTCCTCAGGACACTCCCAGCTACCAAAGAAGAAAGGAAAGGGTCTACGTGCTTGCCACAGTGATGTGGGAAACTAAGGCGTATGAAAAATTAAATCCCGTTACTGCCTACAGCCCATTGACAAGTCCCTGAAACAGGCAGAGTGAGTGACTTCCCTCTAGGAGTCGAGCTGCCTCAATGAGGACACTTTGCTGGGGGCAGAAGAGAGTCTTAGCTTCACATTATCCCAATCTTGAGGACCCTAAGTCTACTTCCTGTATCTCAACTACCCCAAGTTATATACTGGCAATCCTACGCTGAGCTTATGCCTCTCCCTTACCCTGGAATATACATCTGGGGGTGTCATGAACAAGTTTTACTAAATGGTTAATAAAAGGTGTTTCCCCAGCAACAGCTAGCCCTCCCAGGTCCTGGAAACCTTGTTTCCAAAATTCCTTAGAGACTTGCTCTATCCCTGACCCCCTCCCAACCTGAGAGTGTATAATGAGTCACCCGTCTCTACCCCAGTGCAGCTCTTCCTGCCCACGGGTCCTGTCCGTGCTTTAACAAAATCACCTTTTTGCACCAAAGACGTCTTCAAGAAGTCTTTCTTGGTCGTCGACTCCGTTCCCCCCCCCCACCATCACCCCAAAACTTCATTGATACCCATCACCTAGTCTCAGTGATTTTCAGTTTTTGACCATCTTGCTTTTTGTCCATATTCTTTTCAGTGTCTTCCTTTCCCTGGATTATTCTGAAGAGAACCGCCACCTCCCACTCCCTGCCATCATCATGTCAGATAGTGTATCAATATTTTAGTATCTCTAAAAGCCAAGGACGGTCTTTTTCAGATATCACCACAACACTATCATCACACTAGAAAGAGCTTTTAAATCCTTAATATTAATCGAGTGTCTGTTCTATATTCACAACTCTTGTATACATGTTTAATTTTAATTTTACTTCTTATAATTAGAAGCAAATAGGATCCATATATTATGATTAGATAATAGGAGTCCTATCTCTTTGAATATATAGGTTCCCCTTCCAATTTTCTGTTTCACTGGTTGAGAAAACTGGCTGTTTTGTCTCAGTTTCTCACAGTCTGGATTCTGCTAAGGGCACTTCCGAGGTGGTGGTAGAGAAAACTGCAGATCCCAACTGGAGTCGCTCAGGCCAGATCACAAAACTGGGGCTCGATGTCTACCCTCATTTCAGTTTCAACCACCTCCAGAAATGTAGTCTTCACTGGTCAGTCTGGACTTTTCTGATAAGCACCAAAGAGGGATTGTCACAGGGGCCCTCTACAAGCCTCCAAAGGAAGATGAGGTCATCTGCATGATAAGGTCCCCTGCTCTTCCCCCTAAGGGAAGGTGAAGGTGACCTTGCCAGTAGCAATCCTTTCTTTTGGCCAATCATTTCCTTGACCCACCCTCCTTCCTGTAAAAACCTTCCATTTTCTACAACTCCAGAGCTCCCCTCTACTTGCTAGATGGGATGCTCCTCATTTTGTGAATCACATAACGTAGATCTTCAAATTCTGTCAGCTGAATTTTTGTTCTTTAACAAATGTACGCCCCTTCCCATATGTGTTAGAAATTGGTAGTTTACGCTATAGATTTGCTCGGATCCAGATTTCAATCATTTCTCCAAGACTATGTCATAGGTGATATGTGTACTTTTTTTAGGAGATGAGAATTTCTAGGTGGCTCTTTCTGTAACAGGAACAAGCAACGATGATAATTGCCTGGATCCATTAATTCATTAGAGTTTCCAATTCTACGACCTCCTTTAATCATTACCTAGAAACAATTCCAATTACCGCCTTTGGAACAATGACAGAAAAGATTCCTCCTCATCAGTGATTTGGTTAGCCTGAGAGATACTTTATCTAAGAAAGGCAGAAAAAATGCCAATACTTTCCCTTTACATAGGTTTGAAAAGCAAAGAACTGGTTTCTTATGTCCTCCAAAGGTTCCCTGTGAGTTATCTTTTAAGATATTTTATTATAGGAGCACCTGGGTGGCTCAGTCGGTTGAGCATCCGACTCTTGATTTCAGCTCAGGTTGTGGTCACGTGGTTCACGAGAGCCAGCCTTGCACCGGGCTCTGTGCTGACAGCATGGAACCTGCTTGGGATTCTTTGTCTCCCTCTCTTTCTGTACCTCCCACTCCCAATAAATAAACAAACATAAAAAAGATAAGCTATTCTATTGTAAACTCATGAATGTGTTGTTATAAACCTGTGGATTTTGTGTGGTTCAATCTCTTGCAGTTAGTATCCATATTGATGCCCCACATTGTTCCATCTCTGGCCAGAGGGGGGCTTCACATTGGCTTCTAGCTCTTTTGACCCATCGTTTTGCGTAACCGCTGTGTTCTCTGCTATGGAAATCTGCTCTAAGATGACTCAGCCCCTCACCTTGAAACAGCCACTTTCCTCAATGGAAAAAGTCCTCTCAGTGGCAAGTATTACTCAAAAACCCCAAACTGAACGCTAAGGGTGTTTATTGTTATGTGGTGGATCACTTCTCGAGTAAATATATTTTACATTAAAATGCATCACAGGTGCATGCTGATACTTTTTATGCAAGCTCAGGGGCTCAACCTCACAGGTCTCTTCTTTAATGACAGAATGAATGTTCATTCTTAACATTGAAGGGGAAGCAAAATAGATCATCTCCAAATATGCCTCTCTGGCTTACGGATTACATTGGGTTGGTTAGCTTCAAGAAACAGCAGACACGGGAGAGGCTCTGAACCCCAAGTAAAGAGTAAAAGCTACCCTTTTATTAGAGACATTTACATTTATAAGGAAAGTCTGGATGGGGTGTCTCCCTCTGGGTGCGGGGAAGAGGAGTAACAAAATCTCTAAGGACAAGGACCTAAACCTGGGTAACAGCCTCAGCCTTGCTTATGGGGCTTGTCTGGACATCTTCCCACCACAGCCTCCTCACCCCTGCCTCTCCACTTCTCTCTTTGGTCATTAACTGAAGATGGTGTGTAAGTTGGCGGCTTGGGCCATTCTGGAGAGGTATTCGGTTTTCCTGGGCATGTCCCTTGTCTACAGGAGGTATACGTGTTTGTTTAATTCCTGTTTGTTTTTCTCCTGTTAATCTCTCTTTTATTACAGGAGGGTCTGAGCCAAGAAGCTGGAAGGCTAGAGGAAACATATATGCATATTCCCCTCTGTATGCAGAACTTTGTAGTTCCCAAGTGTTCTCTAATACATTCACTCAGTATTCTATTCTGCATTTTTTAAATCATAAAGCCTTTGTGTGGGATTCAAGTATAATCCTTCTTTTGTTGTTGCTCTTTTTAAAGGGAAATTCAGTACTTTTAGGAGGGACAGGTGGGCCCACGGTAGCTTCTCGCCTTCATGGCTCTAGCGTTCCCTATTCTGCTTTTATCATGAAGTGATTAAAAATATGCCCTCTCATTTCTTTGAGAACTTCCTCTCTGTTCCTGTCATCTCTTCGCATGTGGACTTCTTCTATGGCTTGTCCCTGCCATCTCTGTCCTGCCTGCTCTGGTCCCCACCCCCAGCTTTCTCCTGGGTGCAGGAGACAACACTCAAGTCCATCATCCATCAGTTCTCAGAGTTTGTCAGCCCACGCCCTCCAGACTATTCTGGTACCTGCAGCCATGCTGGCAGCCCCCCTGCCCTCCCTGGAGCCTGCAAGACACACACACACACACACACACACACACACACACACACACACACACACACACCACACTTTCTGCTCTCATCCTAGAATGGTNACACACACACACACACACACACACACACACACACCACTTTCTGCTCTCATCCTAGAATGGTCTGCATAGCTTTCCAGGAGGACCTGACAGTGATTTGGAACTTCTCAAATGCTCAGCATCACTAACTGTCTTACCTTGCCTTTCTCATATGCCCTTTCTAAAGCCACACCTTTCCTAACGCAACCATTGGTGGTTTTATCCACACACTCATTTAGGGCGCTGGCGGGGACATCCTACCTCGTAACTTTTTTGTAGATATTACCCTTGAGTGTTGTTTGTCTGTTTTATCACTTTTGTCACTCTTTTATGAAGAGTGGGTTCAACGATGTTCAAAAGCTAAGCTGCTTTTTTTTGATCCATTCTAGATGTCCCAGGAGGCCTGTTCTCGTGGGACACTCTTCTTCCAGCTGCAAATCCGCACGTACCGTACCAGTATGCTCTCCCTTTCTCACATACACACCATGTGCACACGTGCATACACTTCAAAGTAACAACTCTGTGAGGCTCTGCCAGAAATGAAACTACGGAACAAAGTTGCCTGATTCAGGAACCTTCTGACTGTGCCCCTCAGTTGATCTCCTAAGGAGATCAATTCTCTTGCCATTGGTAGGAATAAACCAAATGACCCAGCTATGGGGCAACATAACCCGTGTGCTCATTTCTATTTGGTTCTCCACATGGAACAGGAAGAAATGTCAACTTATCCTTCTGGTTCCTATCTGCCTTCATCATCGTCTAGTAATGTTTTATTACTAAGTGTTGTAAATGGAAAATACATTGGAATGATGCTGTTACCCGGCCAAAGCCTTATGCAATCCCAGGCATCCTGCTCCTGGCAAATGGAGCATTTGTAACCATTCGGCTGGGATAACAACTTTGATAGAAAACAGAAGTATCCCTCTTCCTTTGGAAAGAGAAACCATCAACACCTGCATCCCTCTGCCTAGGAACTAAGATACGCTAATAGGAAAGGAAATCCCCGGATAGAATATTCTACACCCCGTAAAAAGGAATTCTACAACCAAGAAAAAAGTGTTGATGGAAAGGCTGTAGTAACAAGGGGTGTGCTACAATATCAGGTGACTAAAAGCAGGTCACAAAAGTATGTACAAGACAATCTTAAAAAAACAACAACACTGAAGACTGAACCACCGTGTTATAATAATGAGGGGGTTACGGGTGATGTTTTCCATTATATTTCTAGTACTTTCTATTGTTAACAACATGTATTTATTTATAACCAAAAGTCTTTTTAAGGAACTAAAATATGCTACTTTTGGCAACATTTTGTTCATTCTGCAACATCTAGATGTCACTCACACTTTTCCATAAACCCTACAAGCCCACATAGGGATTTGCCTTTCCTCACATTGTGAGAGTACCAAAGGCAACGATTCGATAATCTGATGAGTGTCAGGATCACCCAAGTGAGCTCTTTTAAAGGTATATACCTGAGTTCCACTCCAGCCCCACTGAATCAGTACCTCTGAACATGGTGCCTGTATTCTTAGCCAGCATATCTGTTGGGATGCAAGTGTCCCATGCACCCCACTCTGAGACACTGTATTAAGGATGTGACTTTTCACTGGGCACATAATTTGATACTGGGAGAGCCATTTATTATTGTAGAGTATATCCAGTGCCTGCAACCAGGTTAGTGTTTATGGAAAAACGGGCAAAACTTGTCCCTGAAACCTCTAAAATGATCCTGGGCAGTAGACCAATAAAGATGACCCAGAGATGTGTTTACCTCTTCCCCACCCCCCTTTTTTTTTTTTAAATGGAATTGCATGTCAAAGTCTACTCACTTCCATATGTAATTCAGAAACTACCAGAAGTGGAGAAAATAGCTAGAATAATGGGGTTTTCTTCAAATACCTTTAGGCACATATGTGGAATTCTACCTCTTTGCTAACAATAGTATCTGATAACAGCTAGTTTTGAGGGCATATGAAGGTAAACAAATACACCCCTACGTATTTTAAAAGTGGACTATTAAAAAATATCTAGACACCTCTGCCTTGAGCTAAGTTGAGAAAATAAAACCAACAACCCCAAAGAGAAGCAAACTATTAGGCAAGTTGTATACATTGGGCTTAAATAAAGGCAAAAAAACAAAACAAAAAGAGACATTCTCATTCACATGAAATCTGTTTATTCTGCCTAGCCCAATTCAGAGGTAATGATCTTACATAGTTCTAGGAGGACCTAGATGAATTAAGACCCAGATTGGGTATAAATGCACCCTTTCTGGGAGGGGAAATGTCCCAAGCGTGGGCCAATTTAATAAGCACTGGGCATAGAGGGTTGGCTCTACTCACTCTTAAATCCAAAAAGTATGAGGCTAGTATTTCAATGACCAGCATTTTGCTCAATGGTTTACCTGTGCCATCTCTAACCTTCCAGGAACTATTCTGCAGACAAAACATCTGAGTCTTGTACAAAATAAACTGAAGATTAAGACCCTGGTTTTTCTGCTTCCAAAGTCCATGTGGCTTCAACTACACCAACCTACCACCTAACAGAGGCAATGGAAGAATGCTGAGCCTAAAGAAAAATATGAGCCTACGTCAAAATCTACATGAGGGCAGGAATCAACCATGCAAGAAAGGAAGTACCAAGATGTTCTGAGACTGTCTCTCTCCTGGACACTGAAAGGAAGAGGCCCACTGTTATAAATACTCATGTGTGGGTGCAATCTATCTCACAGACATGCATTTTTAGTAAAATTTTAGTACCTGAGGGCAGTGGACAAATCATCACGGTACCACTGTACCCACTTCCCAAAGCAAGATATAGACGGAAACTTGCCTACAAGTCTATTCTACCAAAAGGCTCTCTGTGGCTTTCTGGTCATCCATCTCTCTCTCTCTCTCTCTCTCTCTCTCTCTCTCTCTCTCTCTCTCTCACACACACCCACACACACACACACACACACACCCATACACACACACA
>NW_027531893.1:7904441-7957501 GCF_008692635.1 Crocuta crocuta
TCTCTCTCTCTCTCTCTCTCTCTCTCTCTCTCTCTCTCTCTCTCTCACACACACACACACACACACACACACACACACACATACACACACACACTTCCAACATGGACAAAGAATATCTCAAGAGCACCTTCAGTTTACCTTCATTGGTCCTCTGAAGAAGCCAATATTACCCTCATCATGACCAAGAGGGAATTAAGGCTCAAGATGCCAAATAACTCTGCCAGGACGATACAGCAACAAAGAAGCCAAGGCACAATTTGACCTCAAGTCAAACTAACCCCAGCCCATGGTCTTTCCACAACACCACAGAGTCTCTAGTACCTGAAGACCCCAAGAACCAAATGGTGTCAGCCAGAAAGATGAGAAGGAAGAAGGGTACCATCAACGTACTTATCTAGCTAATAGTTTTCATCCTACAAGCAGAACTTATTTTTGCTGCAAGTCAATGTTGGCAACTTAGTGTGTTGGTCCATTTTCCTGCCTTAATAAGGAGGTGAAATCTTAATGTGTGATGGTGACTCTGTCAGGGCTTGGGTACTCTTACTCTTGAACATCAACAATCTTTGCCCAGGGATCAAAAATAGGATTATGGTAAAAAATTAACACTGACACTAGATTCTGCCTAGATACAGAGTTCTACTTACATTCTTTCCACCTGCCTTTCTCATAAAGGTCAAGTGTAGGAGAAATTCTGCCTAACAGAGCTTATAATGTAGGTGTTAGATAATACAATTTTCTCGTTTTAACAAATAACCTGGTATTTATAAGATGCCAATGTCTTCATTAAAAGGAAAATGGAAAAGGCAAGAGCCTGGCATTTCTTAATGAGGCTCTATACTCAGCATATCACAGGAGTTATCACAGTTAATGCTCCCAACAATCTAATAATATCAAGTACTATTAACTCCATTTGCAGTTTAGGAAAGACAAAAAATGACATCTCCAAGGTGGAAAAACAACCAAACCTTGGTCACAGACCCCAAAATCTAGCTCTGAATTATTCAATGGTCCAACTGGTAACATAAATGCTGAAATTTCAAGTTGCAGTCATGGCTTTTAGTATGAAGGCCTCTCAGTTCCTAAGAGAGCTTATAGAAAGAGTGGAGGCGGGGATTTATATGCCTAGAAGCTCTTGGCGCTTATGTTCCCATGTGAAGATAGACCAGGGAAAAGATATCTTATTTGCTCATCAGAAAAAGGGCCAGCCTCCCTCTTGTCCAGTTAACTGCAAAATGTTTGTGTCCTATTTCTTTGTGCCATCAAAGGTAAGAAACAGGTCAACATATTTCTTAGTTCCCAACGTGAAGGAGGCGGTATGCTGTGGCGAAAATAACCTGTTCTGCTTTAGCTCCTTCAACTCGAGGCGAAGCTCAGGACCAACTAATTCATTTATTGTGAATAATGTCCTAGGTATTTGCTGATGGGGCAGGTTATAAAATGTTCCTGATTTCACACAGAAGTTCACTTTTCATCAACCAAGGCTGATAAATCAGGCCAAAGAGGAATCAAAGCAGCCATACAAAATGCAGTTCGTGGGGAAATGTTGACACAATACAAATCAGAGACAGAGAGGCGATGCTCCACTAAGCAACTGAATGGTACATAACAGGAAGTACAATGCTCCCATGGGCCACACTCGGGCCCCTATTAATCTCCTTCCGTCTTGCTTCCAATACTACTTGTTCCTGCAATAAATAACGATGATGAACTCTCATATTGTTAAAAAAAAATCTTGTTTTTTCTAAGAGTTGAGGCTCTTCTATTTTTAATTGCTCCCATGCCTGGGATGTGCCTCTTTCCTATATTTCAGGTGATTGAACTGTGACACAGGGTAACTGGGTGACTTCCCCAAAGGCACCAAACAAGTCTGTCAAAGGGCGAACTAAGGGCATAACCTAAAACCTACCCCATTGCCAACCCCCTCCCCCAGTGGCAAAGACCCCGGGCTCCAGATCAGTAGAGGCAAGAGAACTCATGACTCAGTAAGACAGCCTGTGGAAGGAAGAGAATAGTCCTTGTTCTTCTTCTCATCCCAGATTTCAGAGGCATCACTGCAATCGGCTAGTGTTCTGTTGTACTATCATTTCTACTCGCTTGCAAAGATTAGTAGTTTCCTATCTTACAGGAACTGCAGGCGGACTTATTCTTCAACATTCTGGAGCAGGGAAGAAAAAAAAATCCATCACGTGGGATATCATCCTGCATCCCATAATCAGATGATAAACATCTGATATGTTTGGTCCAGGGCCCAGCAGTAAGGGTTATACTGTGAAACATCTCCTTTCCCACTTAAGAAAAAATAATTCTAGATCTTCAACTACGAGGTTCATTTTCCCAATTTCGAAGGCAAACTGCTGAAGGGGACCTTGCACCTGTCAGGATACAAAACCCATTTGTCGGCTCTTGGATAGTTTCTTTCAGTCATTTGAAGAGGTGACTTGGGTTACTCATCTCATATTGGCTGTGCCCGTGCTTTGTATCTCCTTCTCTCCAAGGCAATAAAGCGAAATGTCATTGTTCAGGGGACCGCGGAGCCCTCCACATCCCAGGTGAGAGGTGGAATGAAAGGTCCTCAGCAAGGGGATCCAATCAATTAGGAGGAAAACATTCTCTTAACTAAGTTTTGCCCTAAAGATCCACTTCCCCAAGATGCTAACCTTTGTGTGTCAATGGAGCGGGGAGACTGGAGAGTTGATTCACTTTTCTAAATGCAGGGCAAGATGAAGGGAACTATTGATTTCTATCAACAGAGACAAAGAGCAAATAGAAGTGAAGACTATGGACAGAGATGGACTTGAATACAAATGGAAACCACCAGGTACAACACTGAGAATTTCTGGACTGTTTCATTTCAGAAATAAGGGAGCCTACATCACCACAACATGAAAAAGTGTTAAGCAAAATTCTAGGCTCAACATCTCCATGTTGTTGGATTTCCTTTATCCTGAACGTGTTTCCCATTGTCTGTGGTTGCTATGGGAATGAAGGTGCTCTTGGCCAGGATCTTGATGACAGTAAGTAAGCAGACAACTTAGCTTCAGCTAGTTCTAACAGTTAAGGAGCAAAATGAATCAAGCTGATGGGATATGGGGTGCCAAGGAAGGGGACACTCTTGGGGACTGATTGGGCAGTACAGAGGCCCAAAAGCTTCAGGGAGCTAAGAAATCCCTTGAAATCCCTTGAGATTGGGGAAACTGAAAACTGGTATGTGTAGGTGTGTGTTCCCAAGAAGAGAGTCCCGAGTTTTCATCAAATTCTCCAAGATGTATCCTCTCCCCACCCCACCGCCCTCCAAAAAAAGGTTAGGTAGGGATAACTGCAAGAAAGAATCATGAGAAGGCCACTCTGAGGCCCCAGATGACAAGGAGAAACCAGGCAGGGTTGGGGAAAGTATAAGGGAAAGTAAGACTAAGCTGACTAGTTGACTGACTAAGCGTGAGCAGGGGAGGGTCAGAGAGAGAGGGAGATACAGAATCTGAAGCAGGCTCCAGACTCTGAGCTGTCAGCACAGAGCCCGATGCGGGGCTCGAACCCACGAACCGTGAGATCATGACCTAAGCTGAAGTAGGACGCTTAACCAACTGAGCCACCCAGGCGCTCCTCTCTCTCAAAATAAATAAATAAACATTTTTTTTTTAAAATTCAGAAAACACTTCCTAGGTGTTCATCCCCTGAGGAGGTTCAATAAAGACAAGAATTTTGTTGTTGTTATTTGGGCTAAGATATCATGAGGGAGTCCCACTTTTTCCAACTACACTGGCCAGATTCAAGAAGTAAGGCTTGGACACATGTGAACAAATGAAGGAAGGGTTCAAGTCCATCTGACCCATGGCTAGAATGGAGCCTCTTCAAATAGATAATTGTACCCAAGGTCCTGGTCATCTAATAACAACACCTATCATGTCCTTGTCTCCCCGACACCCCCTCCCAGCATAATAAATACTGTGCTTAAAATGTTAATGATTCTTGGGCACCTAGGTGGCTCCGTTGGTTAAGTGTCTGACTCTTGATTTCGGCTCAGGTCAATGATCTCATGGTTTGTGAGTTCGAGCCCCATATTGGGTTCCACTCTGACAGTGCAGAGCCTGTTTGGGATTCTTTCTTTCTTCCTCTCTCTCTGGCCTTCCCCTACTCACACACACTAGAGCTCTCGCTCTCTCTCAAAATAAATAAATAAATAAAAACTTTTAAAAATGTTAACGATTCCTGCACTCCACATTCCCCAGTGTCCTCTCTTGTCTTCGAGTGGTCCTCCTAATCCCATACTTTCAGAATGCTTTTTCAATGCAAGGGGTCAGTGGTCCCTAGAATCCTAACTGGCACCCATGGAGGCATAATAAATAATGCTTGCAAGGTCTATATGCCACCTTCAATGCGTCTAAGACATAGTGGGGGAGGGGATTGCAGGGGGCAGAGAAATAAAAGACAGAAGGATGCTACAAATATGCCGAACAAGAGTGAGAAAGGAGATAAAGTAAGAGACTGAAGACCAAATGGGATGGGAGGGTCAAAGAGATAGCAAGGAGTAATACGGAAGAGAGAAGGGAGAGAACTGAAGGAAAGAGAAAGAGAAAGAAGGGTTGGAAGGGAAAGACACTGAAGAAGCAACAAATGTGGAAATAAAAGTATAAAAGCATGGAAGACAAGGATGTCAGAAAGGCGAGAAGCAAGACAGCCAAGAAAACCCAGAGCTGGGCAAGGTGGAAGGTCATCTCCAACAGCTACGTCCAACTGAGTCATCATGTGCATCTTCCTGCCTTGATGATTCAGCTGTAGATGGAAGAAGCCCAAGTCTCTTCCATAATACTACGTGGGGTGAGACCACTTCCACCACCACCACCACGATGCATGTTCCCTGTGTTCCCCCAAACAGCCAGTCGCTCCGACTTGGGCGTGCACGGAAACCGAGTTCAACTAAATGCACACTGACCTCCTGAGGATCTGCTCCTGCCATCGCTACAGTCATTGAGAGACAATTGCCTAAGGCCAGAGTGAGGAGATCCAACTAGATATCTCCTCCCAAATGATCTGTCCTGAGTGGATCTTGGTGGGCACACCTGTAAGTAATATTCCAAATTCACTTGCCTAGACAGACTTTCCCTCACCGGGATTGATAATCACATATACATAGTTGTGGGAGGGCCTTGGTGAATATCTGTCTCCCCCAATGCACTATAAGCTCCATCCATAGGCACAAGCCATGGCTATTCTTTAATCCCCTAGCATTTGGTGCCTACTAACCACTCATTAAGTAATTGTGATGAATGAGTAAATGAATAGGGGTGGAGATCCCAACCCAAAAAAGTAACACTGCTCATGTTTTCTGGTACAATTCTTCTAACAAGTTTTTTGTTTGTTTGTTTGTTTTTTTAATCTTAAAATTAAGGGTGCCTGGGTGGCTCAGATGTGTAAGCCTCTGACTCTGGCTCAGGTCATGATCTCATGGTTCACGGGTTGGAGCCCCACATCAGAGTCTATGCTGATTGTGTGGAGTCTGCCTGGGATTCTCTCTCCTGCTCTCCGCCCCTCCCCCACTTGCACGCGTTCTCTCTCACTCTGAAAAATTAATAAATAAAACTTTTTAAAAAAATCTTAAAATTATTTCTTACAATAGTTAATTGCCATACAGTTGTAAACAAAAGGCGCCAATCTTTCCACAATTCCTAAATCTACGCTCCTCCGTTCTTTTAGGCAAACCATGATTTTTTTTTTATCACCACCATCCCCCCAATTTATCATCCTGACAACACACAAAGAACAACTTGATTAAACATGGGCAACTTTCTCCAAAATCGAAACACTGATTGTTGAGTCAGACTTGAAACAGTACATTTGTCCTGAACGGGCCTCTAGACTTTCTAACACTGGAGCAAACCAATAATCACCAGCGTTGGAGATGCTATAATTAAAGTCGGTTTTTACAATGGGGAGAAGGCCGAATCTAAAATCTCTCACTGTTTGACACTCTCCCACTCATGCTGTTCCGCTCCAAAGGACAGAGTAATGATGTGATGGATGGTTTCACCCAAATTCCACCCCAGGGCATCTCTGCCTCTCTGTGGGCTTCCCTCTGTGCCTCTTGGTTGGCAGTGTTGCGTTCTTTCTCTGTTTCACTCTCTTTTTCTTCTTTCAGTCAGGTTCATTTATATGTACACATTCAGTATATAATTATATTCTCCTTCGGCAAATCCAGACAGTGAGAGACAAAGCTGAAGTCCCGCTGACCGCCATCCCTAAGCCCAGGTCATCTTCCATAGTCACCACCATTGAGTTAGGTATTTGTTGTGTATCCGTCCAGATCTCTGCCTGCCCATTTATGTTCCCATATTTATAGAGAGTTATATCATCCCATTTCATAACTTTTTACATAAATAATAGGTTATGCTTTTTGTTCTAGAACATGCTGTGTCCATCCAGAACAGTGCTCAAAGACCACTGTACATCAGCATAAGACTTGACTTCATGCTACCAAGTTTGTTTCCCCGTAGTGTAGGTGTGTCACAGACTAGCCACAGCCCCATAGTTAATATCTAGTCCACGTCTAGTTGTTCTTGCCACTTGTACACGCAACATGATGAACCTCGAAAACACTGTGCAAAGGAAAAGACGCCAGACACCATGTTGCAGGAGTCCACTTATAGGCAATGCCTAGAACAGGTGAACATATACAGACAGAAGACAGAGTGGTAGTTGGGAGGGGCTACGGGAGGGGGAATGTGGAGAGACCATTTGATGGGCGCGGGGTTTCCATGCGGGGTGATGGAAAGGTTCTTGCACAACACGGTGAGTATACTTACTGCCACTGAATTGTACACTTCAAAATGGTTAAAACAGTAAATATGACAAGTATAGACCTGCTGGCTCAGAGTGTATGTTCTTTGAGTTTTAATAAAGACTGGTAAATTGCCTTGCAAAATCTTACTCCTTTTCTTGGGTGTTTGTATTATTGTATATCCTTTTATTTCTAAGCATCTTTCTCAATTTATTCCAATGTCCATCTCTCCCTCTCCCTTTCCCAGTGCCTCTTTCTCTCTCTCTCCCTGCGCCCTCAGTGTTCTGTTCAGAATACCTCTCCTCTGACCTTCCTCTCTGACTCTATGAATGGTTCTGACTGAAGTCATATAGTCACCAATGATCCCTCTACACACAAGACCCCCCCCAACTCAGATGATGTATCAGTTGGAGTTACATGCCTGGCCTTCCCCTTCCTGCGGCTCAGAGCTGACTCCCTGGGTGGCTAGCTGAAGGACATAAACACGGTGAGCGTGAGGATGCCTGGCAACCTTTTTCTTGCAGTTGGGTCAGAAGCATTGGAAGCACTGCATTAGAACAGCCAAAGTTAAATCAGAGGTCCCAGTAACAACTCCTGTTACACAGGTGAAGGGTTTCCCTAAGAACAGCACGGAACTGTGCACTGAAGGCAATTCCCCAGGCACCTGTTGGCCTAGAAAGGGCATTTCGATGTCCAAGAGGTCTCAGCCACATTGGGGAGGTAGTATATAGTGCAGCGGTTAAGAACCCAGGTTCTGGTATCAGACTACCCATGCTGAAGATGTTGAAGGTGGTCATTATCCTAGAGGGATTTCAGATGGCAAATCTATTACATAGGAAAAGGAAAAGACACGATTAGCTAGGAGGAATTAATGAAAAAAGTCAGCAGATTCAGGAAAAACTGTATTGACCTGCTAAAACATTAATGAAAAAGAGTGAAAAATGAACAGGTTTGACCATGGAATGGCCTGCATTATTTTGGCTCCAGGAGATAGGAAAACCAAGAACACAGTGGGAGAGTACCAAGCAGATCTGAGTTCTTGGACAAGATTGAAGTTATGCATGCTTGCACTTCTGGTTGCCTTGGCAACGAGACTCCTACTTTATACTAATGACATTAGAATGAGTAAAACGCCATGCAAATGAAGTACACTGTAATTAGAGGCATCGCCACATGTAGTCTAGATAACACCATGTCAGAGGAAAGTTTAGAAAATTGTTTGGCTGGGCCTGTGCAGAAGAATGAGGTCATAAAAGCAACGAAATTGAGTTACAAATAAAAGGGAAAAATACTTGAGAGAGACTGAGTTTTACGGACTTGTTGGCTCTCCCATTGATTTTGGTCATTAGAGATGACAGATCATATAGTCGTATGCCCACACTGCTTCATTGGCTCTATTTTTCTGTGTCTCTCCTGGGAAGGAATCAAGCGATGGGGAAAGGTAAGGGTTTACTATCTTAGCTCCCCAAGCGTGCTGCTTCGCTGGTGCCCATAAAAGAGATTCGAAAGGAACCTGGACAGGTTTCATGGAGTGGCTTACAAACACACACAGAAAGAGGCCGGTTATGGAATGTAATAGTTTCTTACGGCTGCTATAACAAATTACCACAACTCAATTGCCTAACACAACACACATTTATTTTCTTACAGTCCTAGCCATCAGAAGTCCTAAGTCGGCTGCACTGGGTTAGAATCAAGGCGTCAGTACTGTATCCTGAGAAAAATGTGTTCCCTTGCCTTTTCCAGCTCCTAGAGCTGAAGCCCGTATATTCCTCAGCTCGTGGCCCCTTTCCCCATCTTCAAAGCAAGAAATGTACCATTTTGCTTCAGCCATCAAATGCCCTCATCTGTTCCTGGGGCAGACTCTTCCTCTGCCTTCCCTTGTAAGGATATTTCTGATTATATTATCAGGATAATCTCCTATCTCAAGATCCTTAACTCAAACACATCTGCAAAATCCCTTTTGGCCCTATAAGGTAACACACTCACAATATTCACATGGACATGTTAGGGAGTTATTACCCAGCCTACACATGGGGCCAGAGAGAGTAGAAGTGGAGAGGAAATGTGATTATAAGAATTGTTACTTAAAGTGCTTTGTAAAGTAGATCCCCATTAATGTTACTGGAAAGATACAAGTAAAGATGGGAATTTCTTTTGAGAAACTGTTAACTGTGTTTTTCTGGATTTGACACAGTTCTCATTCTGGACCACTATGAGCCCCAATATACATGTAGGCTGCACACACTAATCAGTTAAAGTAATCGTCTGAGGGGCACCTGGGTGGCTCAGTCAGGTAAGCGTCCGACTCTTGATTTCAGCTCAGGCATGATCTCGTGGTCGTGGGATTGAGCCGTGTGTAAGGGGCTGAGCATGGATTGGGATTCTCCCTTTCCCTCTCTGCCCCTCCCGAGTGCTCTTTCTCTCTCCCTCAAAATAAATAAACACTTTAAAACTTTTTTTAATTAAAAAAAAACACCATGCAGGCCAAATAAAGTTCATGTAACCTGTGGCCTGACACTTTATAAACTCCATTATAAGTTGTTAAGTATTTTTGACTTGTCAACCTGGGGATACAAGGTAAGTCTCACCCAGAGGCAAGATATGGCCATATTTGCACTGACTTTGTTTGTTTCTAATGCAACCATGTACATGCACACATGTGCACCTGCACACACACACACACCCATACACAAACCTATGACTATGTGACTTAATTATTTCTGAAACCATAAATTCTTTTTTTAATTTTTAAATATTTACTCATTTTTGAGAGACAGCGAGAGACAGAGCATAAGAGGGGGAGGGGCAGAGAGAGAGGGAGACACAGAATCTGAAACAGGCTCCAGGCTCCGAGCTGTCAGCCCAGAGCCCAACATGGGGCTCAAACCCACGAACCGTGAGATCATGACCTGAGCTGAAGTCGGATGCTTAGCCAACTGAGCCACCCAGGAGCCCCTAAACCATAAATTCTTAAAAGATAGGTTTTACCCTCATCTTCCAGCTTTGGCCAGCACTGACCAATCGTTTGCCTACATGAAGATCTATGCAGAATAACCTATTGGTTATTGTACTAATAACTTACTTCATGAGAGAGAAAATGAGCCTCCCAAGTGCAATGTGAACCACCTTAGAGGTTAATCTAGGCAAAATGGTCCCAGGAACCTGCAGCCAGAAAAGTCACTGGTCTTGAAGGGAACCATCTCAGAGAAGCACCCACCCAGATTTCAACACACAGTTTTTAAAAAGTGACCCCAGGCCCCACACCAACAAATGGAACCTGTGAACCATGAAAACAATTTTGTCAGATCGTGAGAAGACATTTGTACAAGACAGAACAGGGCAATGAGATAGAGTGGGATCAGAGAGGGAGGTCGAGGAAGATGTGTCCCTCCTGAGGAGGTGACACTCACATTGTGGAGGAAACCAACCATGTAAAATATAGGGGGCTAAATGTTCTTGGCAGAGGGGAGTAGAAATGCAAAGGCCCTGTGGTAGGAATGAGCTTGTAGACTGACCTGACAGAAAGAAGGCCCTGGTACCTGGAGAAAGATGGGAGAGGAAGTAAGTGGGATTAAGAAGTTGAGGCCACTGGTAGAGGCCGGGTAAGACCACGGGAGTGCCTTCAACTAGAAGGTCTTAAGCAGGAAGTGATCTAGTCTTGCCTACATTTTTTGGAAAGCTAACTCTGGCAGGTCATTCTATTTCTCTGGGCCTCTGTTACACGCTCTCTAAGACACAGCTAATATGCTTGTTTTACAAGACTCTTCTTACAGTTAAATTAGATCTTGGGCAGGAAGGCATCGGGGGTACATTAGGCACACTGAAAATGAACCAAACCTCAACAAGGAGAGAGGGTAGAGCACTAAGTCTCCGGAGAGGAGGTACGGGCTGCAGGTAATGGAGGAAAATGGGTCTCCTGATCCCTGAGAGCCCGGCTCCTAAGAGAGGCTGTGATTCTGCGGCAGTTCCCCCCCCCCCACTTTGATTTGACGGCTCATGCCTAGGCTGCAGTTGTGCCCCAACTAGCGTCCTATGGTGGCTTCCAACAGGAAAACTAATTCAGTTGTGTCACGCTGAGAAATCCGTCTTCTAATACAAATGTAACAGGTTAGCATGCAAAGAATGGACTGCTGGTGACCACAGGGGTTAGCAAGACAGACTCCAGAAGCCTGAGCAGTGTGCAGCCACCACTGCCCCTGCGGAGCCCAAGAAAGCGTGGGGATTGTTTCTAACAGTGAAGACTGGCATACAGTGTAACAATTGCGCAGGATCAACATCACAACACAACCCATCAGTTCCTTTTGTAGGACGCCTCCCGTAGGTACAGGAACCCACAGAAAAGGAGGTCTGTGCAAAGATGTTCAGGGCGTTTTGTCTGTAATGGCAAGAGATTGGGGACAACGTAGAAGCCATGGGAAGGGGATCGGTGGCATCAGTTAGGGTGCCTCCTCATCATGGATGCACATTCTCTGCAGCTGATTAGAAAGCAAAACTGATTCCTCTGATCTGACAAAGCACAATTTGAGAAACACAGCGCTAGATAAGGAAGGCAAGGTGCAGAACGGTGTATACAGACGGCTACCATTTGTGAAAAAGGAGCGAGTGGTATATTCACCTACTGATCGAGAGCCTTTTCTGGTGCCTGGTACCGGGGTTACCGCGCTGCGTAAAACGAGACCTGGGTCCATGGAGCTGACAATCTGATGGAGAGAGACGGACAATCCACATGAAAATCCACCACATATCAGGTGGTGAGAGAAGTACAGATCGATCCCGTATTTCTGCTTGAGTTCAGCTAAACCACATAGAATTTCCAGCACGCGACTACCCTGCCCTATAAACAGCTTTATAAGGTCTGACCTGACCCACACAGAGTAAATGATGGAAAACAAACAGCATCTCCTCCAGGTAGGGAACCCAAAGGAGAAAAAATGCTTGCTCTGCACATGGTAGGCTGATTAATTATTTTATCACACACATGCACTGCCTATTCAAAACAAGTAAATATTTTAAAATACGTAACCATAGGAGCAGAATAGAGTTGGCACAGAGAGCGGGCGAGAAGGTAGACAGGGATGGAGTGAGGATTAAGAGCTCAGAAGGGGTGGAATTTTTTTAAGTGCAAAAGTCAGCATGTACGGTGACACAGTGCGGAGAGGTACGCTCAGCTGGAAACCCGAAGTGGCCTTTTCTTGTGATTCAACTCAGTCCCAAGGACAGCACAACTCCTAGACACAGACCAGAAGAGACCAGGGTAAGTGGGGAGGGACCTGGCAGGACGGGATGCGGTGGGCTCTGTGCCTCAGCTCACAGTGCACATGTCCCAGACGATCTCGCCGTGGGGCTGTGACTTGCAATGGATTCGTGGCTGGAAGCAGACACTGCAGATGGGTCCAAGTCCCATCGTCAGCCTCCACGTCCTCGGTGCCTCCCTCAAATGGAACCCCACTAACTGATCTTTCCTGCGGGAAATGAAAACCAACATATTGTTCTGACACAGAACAGAGAGGCATCAGGCAGGACGGTCTCATGGCCAGAGGCAAGCTCAGCAGGGAGACGTTCTTGTTGCACAGGGATGAGCAAGAGACAGAAACAAGACAGGATGACAGCCAGACAGACACAGAGACTGGACGTGAGGTTTCTGAAGATGGGGTCTGGCATCGAGCAGCCACTTACCCTGGGCCAGGCGCAAACCCAGTCCGCCCGGTTCTATGAGTGGGTGGTAAGGGATGTGACGTGCGTAACTTTGAACTTGGCCCACATTCCCACTCTCTACCTCCTAGCTTTGTGCCCTGGGGCACACGGACAAAACATCTCTGGAGCCTCCCCGCTCCAGTCGAAAAGACAGCTAAAAACAAGGCCTCAGTGATTAGTGTCCCCTTTTTGTTATTAATTGCCTAGTTATTCATTTTGGCATGTGTGTCTAGCCTTTTATACTCCTCTATATGCTTATGCAAAACAGCCCCCCCCTTTGCAAATCCCCACATCCGTATTTTTCTGAGCCCTCCAGAGTGCTCAAGGTAGGAGCATATTGTAGAAACAAGACAGTATTTACCCTTGAGAGGATTAAAGATTGTACCTACCTCTGAAAACTATTGTAAAAAATTTTTTTTAATATTTTATTTATTTCTGAGAAAGAGATAGAGACAGCATGAGCAGGGGAGGGTCAGAGAGAGAGGGAGACACAGAATCTGAAGCAGGCTCCAGGCTCTGAGCTAGCTGTCAGCACAGAGCCCGACATGGGGCTCGAACCCACAAACCATGAGATCATGACCTGAGCTGAAGTTGGACGCATAACCACCTGAGCCACCCAGGCGCCCCAAACTATTGTAAAAATTTAATGAGATGATGTATAGGAAGCATATAACATGACTCCTGGCATTTAGCAGGCTTTCGATAAAGATGTCTCACCATTATTACCCATCCATGAATACCATAGGTAGACAGCATTAACAAGTGATAGCCAACTGAAAGAACAAAACTTGAACCCTAGGCGCCCTTCCCTTGCCCATCTAGGGTGCTTCCCCTGGTCCCCAGGGACTGCCACGTCACACAACCACGAGGAGCGGCATTTAGATTGTATTCCGCGAGCACTGTCTCCCACTGGCATCTGGGACTGGGCAACATGGCAGCCCTCGCACACGCAAGTTTCACTGGATCATCACCACAACATCTGCTCCCGTGGACCCTCCCCGGACTCCTCACAGCCACCCAAGGCCACCTTCCCTCCTTAGCAACTGTCACCCCAAAAGCAACCTACCTCTCCCTCCCTCCAGTTTTCTGATTCATGAATCAATCAGAGATTATCAGGAATATCTGTGTCTTTACTGAGACGATGGCTCTCACCACTAATTGCAGAAAAATGTTAAACCAGTGTTTTGAATGCTGAGATGATCTGCCCAGGGCCTCTGCCAAATAGGGCTCGAGGCTGGCAGGTCAGAGGGGTCTTAAAGGTGCTCCAGGCTGCACCCCCTCACCCCCGACCTTTTGGTAAGAGGAGAAACTGAAGCCCAGGAAGGAAAATGGATTTGACCAAGTCCACTGAGCTCAGAGCAACTCTCTTCACTCTTCCGCATCACCAGCTCACCCCTCTGGACTCAGTCAGATGCTGAGGGACCCTGGATTCACGTGGGCCTCAACCTAAAAACCATTTCAAGTAAAAGGCTGACACCAGTATCCGACCCTGCTTGTACTGTGTAGACATCCGATTTCCCCTTGGGACTCACCTCTCCCCATTTACATCAGTCAAGGCTCCTGCCCTCCCCAGGTCAAGGTGGGACCCACATCAACCCATCAGACTCATTCCCCCAAGAAATCACATCTCGAGGGGGAAAACACAAGTTCAGTGTTGATTCACCCTGACTGCCGAGTTACTGCAAAAGTGACTGCCTGTCAGATCCTGCCTCCCTGGTCCCCAGAGAGGCCCTCCTTCCTGTTCTGGAAGAGGTATGCTTTTTCCGAGCATCCCTGACACCTACCCATGAATCAGTTTCAATCCGACCTAGCCAAGCGCTTTAAATCAGAGATCACAAATGCCGAAGTCTACAGTAGAGAGCAGGGAAAGGAAATACATAAAAACCCTTTTGGCAGTCTACAGGGGCAGCCATGGCCACATGGGGTGCACAGAGTGAAGGCCCCCAAAGACACCTATTCCCTATTACCTTACATGGCAAAAGCCCAAAGACAGAGACCTGTAGCATACCACCAGACACCTGCTTTCAAGCCAGTGACAACAACTAGCTCACCCAAGTAAGGGAAGGAAAAAAAAAAAGACTTCTTGCTGATTCCGAAAGCGATTCCTATGTCTGAATATCCTTAAATTTGGAAAATCACTTTGCCCTTCCACACAGTGTGCATTAGATTGATTTGCATGCACTTAACAGTGCTGTGTGAGCATGCTCCTAAGCCCTTAACCGGCTCAACCATCCATTCACCGCATGCCTTTGGCAAACATTTACTGAGCACGTACTATTTACTAGGCTCTGGCATCTGCAGGGTACAGGGAGGCTGAACCACTCAGCCCTGCTCACAGGGAGTTTAGGGTTAGGGTCCGCATGAGAAATGGGCACCCAAACAGACCCCCACGTTGATGATGCAGAGAAAGCAAACCTTCAGCAGAATGCCTGGCACATGACAAGCACTGAATATATGACAGCTACTGTTTATTTCCCTTTTGAAATCACTGCTTTCGTCATTATCATTAGGTTGTGAGGATTAGATCATGCAGGTAAAGCCTCCATCACAGTCTGGCACAAGGCATTTCAGAGAAGAAAAGCTAAGATAGTATTTCTAAGAAGAATCTGCAGGCACACTTAAAGCCAAGATGCATTTATAAATAGCAGTATTTGCAAGTAAGACAACTTATCTACCCAAGGCCAAAAAAAGAAAAAAAAAAAAACACTGTTTGCTCTCAGGTGGATTAAACCAACCCCGCTCATGCCCCAATTCTTCTTTCTGCTCATTTGCTTGGCAAATGCTTTCCTCTGAGACTGTGGCCAGATCAATTTCGGCCTTGCACAGAAAGGATTCAGAACTATGGGTGTCAGAAGTGGCTCCTGGACTTGCCTCATACCAACCTCCATGCCAAATTAGAAATTACCCCGAAGAAATGAAAAGTCTCTGTAGCTCCGTGCTCAGGGTCTGAAACCACAAAATTGGACTTTTTCCCCATAGGTGGCTGGTTTAGAACATTTAGTCTCTGATCTTAAAGGAAATTTTTTTTCACAGACGCCACCTCAGGCCAGAAACGTGGGGGAAATGTTCAGTCTAGGAGATGGTGCTATAAAACAGCAATCTGCATTCTTCCATGAGGGAGATGGTGCATCAATGAAGTGGGCTCACGTCACCCAGGCTGCCGAGCTTGAGGACAGAGGGGTCCCAAAAGTGGTCCAGCTGCTGGCTGGTCCAGGCCCCGCCCCTCTGCAAGTCTCAAACTGCCCCTACAATTGCAGGTGCAACCAGGCCTCTGGCAACTGCTCACAGCTCTCCTTCCTGCCAGGTAATGACTTCCTTATTCCTTTTCCTTCTCTACCATCTATCCAGGGGTCCTGGCAATGCACGAGGACCCCTGTGGAAATGTGCCGCAATGAAGTAGGGGGGCCTACAGGATCCTGCAGGAAGGAGAAGGCTTTCTCTGTGCTACCAGAAAGGAAAAAAAGAAAAAAAAAAAAAAAGATAGCCCTGAGTTGGGATTGGAGACACTGGGGACTAGATCTGGCTCCGCCATGAACCCCATCTCTCAGGCCCCCAGCTTCCCTGTCTGTAAGACATGGGGAAAAGAGGGAATCGTCCCCTTCTGCTACCTTTAACGAACTATTTCAAGGGAAATACTGGACATAAACATTCAAAGCCTGTCTCAAGCTTCACTGCACACGAGCATCACGTAGGGTACGTTTTAAAAATTCAGGTGCCTGGGCCTCACTTCAGAGCCATTAAAGCAGGGAGTGTCCTAGGGTGGTTCATGTGCATGTGGGGTTGGGAGCCAGCAGGCAAGGGAAGGATGAGACACTGGAGGAGTGGTGTGTCTTTCTCAAGTGTGGCTCGTGGCCCTGTTTGTTATGGGTCCTTGATGAGAGGATATGGAAATCAACGGTTAAGTCTGGAAACCATCATAAACAAAGTGGCATTGCTTCAATGTCCAACTACAGCATCATTTTTGTGGCAATTCATTTTTATTGTGCTTTACAAAAGTTCCGGACAATGAAGAACTGGTAATTTAAAAAATAAAAGTAGGGCGCCTGGGTGGCTCAGATGGTTAAGTGTCCAAGTTCAGCTCTGGTCATGATCTCACAGTTCGTGAGTTCGAGCCCTGCGTCGGGTTCTGTGCTGACAGCTATCAGATTCTATCAGATTCTGTGTCTCCGGCTCTCTCTGTCCCTTGCCTGCTCACATTCTCTCTCTCTCTCTCTCAAAAATAAATTAAAAAAAAAAACATTAAAATAATAACAATAAAAAAAAGAGGGGCACCTGGGTGGCTCCGTCAGTTGAGCATCTCAGTTCGGCTCAGGTCATGATCTCGTGGTTCGTAGGTTCGAGCCCCATGTCAGGCTCGCTGCTGTCAAGCCTGTCAGCACAAAGCCCACTTTGGATTCTCTGTCCCCCTCTCTGTGCCTCTCCCTGCTTGTGTTCTCCCAAAAATAAATAAATGTTTTTAAATAATAATAATTTTTTAAAATAAACATTCAAAAACCAAAAGTAGATCCTCCCCATCCCCCACTACTGTTTTAGAAGCGCTGCTGTAGCGCCAGATGTCGAGCTGTGAAGTCACGTGCACCCCTCCCAAGACCAAGGCTCTGTCCTTCATCCACTGCGTGCACACGCATGCTCACTGAAGCTCTCTGGGCCTACTCTCCTCATCTGGAAAATGGCAATCCACAGCCCTATTTTTCTAACAAGTCTAGGAGTCATTTACATAGAAAACACCTTTCACAAAGCCAAAACATGATGACCAGGAAGTCTAAAACTGAAGTCCAGCATGTTACTTTAGTACAAGGGGAAAGTTAAATGCATGAGGCACACAGTAGGTGCTCCATCAATGCAAGGTTGGAGGCTTTTCCTTACTGAGTTTCTGCACCACCAAGGAGAATGTGGACTCCGGAGCCAAGAGCTCAAACGTGCTTACTAGCTCTTGGATACAAGGCGAATTAATTAAGTGCTCCAGCCCTCAGCTGCAAAACGAAGGTAAATAATCATGGTGTCACCCCTGAAGTTACAAGGATGAAACAAAACTAAGTACATCTAAAGCACCATGCATGGTGCTTGGCCCCTGTTAAGTGCTGAGCAAACAGCAACACGGTACTGTAATAATAACCGTCAGTATCATCCGCCCTTCACTCCTGCTGGCTGTGGCAGCCCCAGCACAGAAGACCGTGGACACGGAGTCTGGACGCGTCACTGAGCTGCTGCAGGTCTCAGTCAGGGCCCCTCACTTCCAAAGCCTCTGAGCGGTGCCGTCTCACGGACTTCCCTCTCTCACCTCTCAGTATGTGCTAAACAGCTTACCCATCAACATCTCATCAGTCATAATGAGCTGCAAATCAGCAGGCTGGGCTCTGAGAAAAATCCTTCCAGGGGGCAGATGGCTGCCAGAATTCCCACAGAAGCACCCCCCATGTCCTCTGGGGACCAGCCACTCAGGGGGTGGGACCGGGAAGAGGTCCTTTAAGAAACCTGAGGCAGCCCCAGGAAGTAGGCGTTGAATGAAGGACTGAAGGACATATTGACTGAGCCTGGCCCTGCTCCACACATATTTATTGAGCACCTACTATACTTCAGGCGGTGTGCTAGGTACTGGTGATACACCCATGAATAGAACACATGGGGTTTAGAGTCCTGTGGCAGAGATCAAAATGGTCAGCATTTATTGACCACCTGCTGTGTGTCCGGCTCTGCCCTCCTGGATGACCCTATGAGGTAAGATCTATGATCATCCCCATTTTAGAGAAGAGGAAAATGGAGCTCAGGAAGTTGGCCCAATATCCCAGCAGTTGGTAAGTGGAGAGGTCAGGAGTCTCACCTCAGCAATCTGCCACAGAATGGACAACTGCCAGATAGCAAGATGGTAGATTCCAACTAGCTAGGCTGGTTTAAAAAAAAAAAAAAAAATTAATATTTACTTATGTTTGAGGGGGAGGGGCAGAGGGAGAGGGAGACACAGAATCCGAAGCAGGCTCCAGGCTCTGAGCTGTCAGCACAGAGCCCAACATGGGGCTTGAACTCACAAACCATGTGATCATGACCTGAGCTGAAGTCGGATGCTTAACTGACTGAGCCGCCCAGGCGCCCCTAGGCTCACCTTATACCACATCATAAACAAACAAAAAAAAGTGATGACCACCAGTTGCTCCTGGTATTCCGGTTATATTCCAAAGCTAGACACCAAGGCACTTCTGAATCTGGAGTAACTCGGGCAACCAAGGCAGTGGTTCTATAAACACCACTGGAAGCCAAGTAGAAAACACTAGAAAGATATTACATGGCCTATTTGCTATTTTCTCCAGTGCTTATGGTTTTTCATAATGACTGTTTCAAGTCTGTATTAGGATTACAACTTTATAGATGAGGAAACTAAGGAGGAGATTCATTTGGTAATCTTGCAAAATCCTAAAACCACTAAGGGGAACACACCAAGATTGAAACACCGACACAAACCCATTTTCTACTATTACCACTGATGGCCGAGTACTGAAAAGTCCTCTATAACCAGAGATGAAAGAAACAGGCGTGATGGGATTAACACAAGCAGAAAGCCTTCTGGTATTTCCTCTTGCCCTGGTTCAACAGCCTTTCGCAGGAAGGAAAGCTGTCAGTGTAGGTCGATCTAAACGGGCACTGGTGTCTCGCCAGTTGAATCTACAGACAGAAATAATACCAAGTCCATGCATTCCCACAGGCGTTGTGAAGAGGTCTTTGATATACACTGTGTCAGCTAATCCCCCAACAGCCCTGGGAGGTGCCATTTTATGTATAAAGAAAATGAGCTTCCAAAACAGTGAAAATAGTGAGGGCCAATATACGTTAAGCAAGTGCCTGATGCACATTACCGCATTCAATCCTCTCATATGAAGCCGGCACAGCGCCCTCTGTTTGGAAGAGCAGATTGGGGCTCAGAGAAGTCAAATGACTCACCCAAGGTCATTTCGGTGGTCAGCAAAGCCTGAACTCTAATCCAAAGACATGCGCTTAACCAGCAAGGCCTCCTTCCTCTTCCAGGACAGATAAGGGCTCAACTTGTGTCCACCAGACTCCCATGGGAGTCTGGATTTGTGGCTCATAGAGGTTCTTGTCAAGACTTTATTGATGTCACACACAGCCCTGAGCAAAGATGGGTTTCAGAGTCTCAGCCAACCTACGTCTCTGCCACCTCCTTCCCGTCTCCTACTGCCTGCCGGGAACCACACCAAGGACCACAGGGGGCCTGGCTTTCAGAGACTTTCATGTTGCAGGCCCACGCAAACCACAGAGTTAGAGTGGTACCAGGAGAGGCCTCAATGGTGCTGGGAAGGCCCACGGTTGAGCAACACCCCCTACTCCCCGCTCACTGAAGAGGTAGACACGACAGCTTTCCCGCTGCTTGGCACTATATTGTGTCAAGTGAGAGTCATCGAGTGGCGTGAGAGACCACTTGTAGACACAGAATGGCTCTTTGGTTTGTTGGCTATTCATTTTGTGAGGAAACAAAGAGAGCTTTTAATTCAAACACAGCCTCCCTCCAGCAAATTAACCCAAGAGTGAATGAGAAGGAGGTGACGGCTCAAGTAGGGGGTGTCTGGGGAGACCAGAGAATTCGGCTGGGAGAGGGTCAGGGAGGAGGAAGAGAAAGGGAGGGGGGAGGAGGAGAAAGGGAAAGGGAGAGGGGTGGGAAGAGATAGGGGAAGACCACGGAGGGGAAAATAAAGAGATGTGGCAGAGATTGGGGGGCTGACAAGGAATAGAAACGGTCACGGGTGCGGCTGAATCACGAAACTTTCATGTTTATTGGAAACGTGGCTCCAGGGATTAACACAACGTGTAATGTCTCAACTTGCCAGATTGGGGAAACAGCAGGACTTCTAGAATCTGCTGAAGGGGCCAGAGTGCCTTTGCATCTGACTCCAGGAAAAAGACAGTTTGCCCCAGAGGTGAAAATGAGAACCCCAGGGTAGCATAATAGGCAGGGTCCACCCAAGGGTACTGACAAGAGCCACCACCCCATGTCCTGCCTGGCCGTGACAGCCAGACTCAGCAACGCAAACGCTACCTGGTGGACACACAGCCTTGTTTCCAAGGAATCTTGCTGCAGACCCAGGAGACTCCCAGACTAGGGCTTTGGACGGGATTGCAATGACGTTATGTGTCCCAGGCAGCGGAAGTTTCCTCCAAAGGAAAAGGGGAAGCAAATGAGGCAGACCATACTTGGCGGCCAGAGTCTTGGAGTCAACCCCAAGGCAGCTGCTCTGACTCCCAAAGCTGTGTGGCTCCACGCTGTCACTGTTCTCAGCCCTGCCTCCTTCCTGGTTATACCAGCTCCGTACGATCACCAAAGAGAGAAGACAAAAAGATGCAGAGATATCCGGAATTCCCCACCCAGGGGCAACCGCCTAGGACACAATCCAGTGGGGTGAGAGCAGCTTAGATTCTCACTAACTGCACGATTTGGGGGGGAAGGCATTTCACCTTCCTGGGCCTCCCTTTCCGCATCAGTTCGACGGAAGTAACAAAATACGAAAAACTAAAATGCGTGAGGCACTGTCTGACATGTATAGGAGGCTATTGCTGTTATTCGTAACGGTTATTATTTGCACCTGCTCTTCCCTCTCTTGCAATGCTCTTCCTCAAGTACCTGCAGGGATCACGCCTTCTCCCAGTTGATCCGTCTCTTCTCACATGGCTCCTTCTCAGTGACGTCCCCTCTGATGGCTCTCTTTAAAATCGAAAACCCGTGCACCAAGATCCTAACCTTCCCTTTGACCCTTCCCTGCGGTTTCTCCCTACTGGTTACCAGCTGGCATATTACGCATGGTCCTTGCTTATGTCTCTGTGTGCCTCCCCCCCACACTAGACCGTTGCCCCCCAAAAGAGATTTCTGCCTATTTTATGTACCTGCATCACTCACAGCTGAGAGAGAAAATATATGAGCTGTTTATGGCTCCCCCCACCTCGGCACCTGCTTGAAGGTTTGCAGGACCTTATAAGCAGCTGTCGATATTACAGATGAGGAAGCCAAGACCCATAAGGAGATCTCGTCCAAGATCTCACAGCAAAGTTTAACAGTTGTGCCAGTAAGAACACCCGATACCAATGTTGGAAGGCGGCGCATCTCCCCTGGGGGCTGCCTTGTCTCAGAAACCACTTCCATTACCGAAGCAGCAGGGTGGGAGCCGGGTTGCCAGGGGTGGGCCTGCACTGACTAGCAATGTGAGGCTGACGTGTCCCTCAGTGAGTCTATCCGGCCACCTGCAAAATGGAACAATAAATCTTGCTCTTACCACCAACCGGCTCTGCGCTGGGCATCGGTAGAATATTTTGGAAAGCATCTTGGCGTCCGTGGGGGGAAGGGAGCCTAGTGAGACATGAGGAGCCCTTGCTGGTGTGCTATGGGGAGTGCTAAAGTCAGTGTGCTCCCAGCAGGGGCTGGTCCGGTGCCTGTGACTTCCCACTCAGGGACTCCCCTGCCCCTTGTCACAAGCAAGGGGATGCTGTCTTAGTAAAGGAGAGAACCGAGGATGCTGTTGAGCCCACGAACCAAGCACTCTCTCTGCTTGGCTGTTCCTGCCCTTCCTCTTCCCAGGCATTCCACAGACACCGTGGGCCTCAGACACAGGACGCCTTCCACCCTGTCTGCTCCACTGCCTTGGCCTGGACAAGTCTCTCCAGGAAGCATACACTTTCACATGCACAGGGTCTCCCCCAAAGAGCTCTACTTGTTACAAGATGTTCTACGGGACGTGGCTCACATGCCTTTGGTTTTCTGGGGAGTCGCTGTCAATGCCATCATGATCGTTGGTGGCTGACTTTCTCTGTGTGGCCCCAGGCCAGACCTGTGCTAAGCACTCCACACGGCACCCAGTACTGCACACTCCTACGACCACTCCAGGAGGCAGGCACTGTTGTTACATCCGTTTTAAAGATGTGGAAAAGGCACAGAGTGTTTAATTAAATTCCCCACAGTTCCACAGTCAGTAAGTGGCAGTGATGATTCAAAGCCAGGCATCCAGCATGGCCAGAAAAGACTAGGATGGTGACAGCTATCTGTCCAAAATAAACGTGCGCTCCCCTTCACATGAATAGCATGGCCTTGTCCCTGGAGACAGATGTCTGGCCAGGAACTACATTTCCCAGCACCCCTTGCACCTGGGTGTGGCCACATGACTCATTCTTGCCAACAGGACGTGAGCCAGTTTAAAAAGGTAAGAAGATTTCTCCTCTCCCCAGCTCCTTTGGCTGGTGTGGAACATTCTAAGGTACTGAAGGATGTCAGAGTCACAAGGTGACAGGGACTGCGTCCTTAAATCCCCACAAGATGGGAAGCTGCCTGCTGACCTGCACTGGACCACTGGATGTGTAAGAAATAAGTTTTTATTGTTAAGTCAGAGGTCAGCAAACTTTTTCCAATAACAGGCCAGAGAGCAGCTATGTCCAGCTTTATGGTTCATACAGTCTCTGTCACCCAACTCTGCCATCATACCCTGAAAGCTTCTTCAGGCCATCTGTAAACAAACAGGTGTCACTGGGTTCCAATAAAACTTTATTTACAAATTAAAACAGACAGCAGGCCAGACTTGGCCCCCAGGCTGGAGTTTGGGAAACCCTGTGTCAAGCCATCAAAATTGGGGGAGGGGAGAGGAATGGTCATCAATAGTCCTTGTAGGCTCCCTGATCATCCATAACCATACACATTCAAGGGATCTCACGGCACAACCCCGCCCCCTCCCCAAAGCTTGAGCAGGCCAGGAACCCAGGCTACAGGCTTCACTGCCTGTGGAAACGGGAAGCGGGAGTCCCCAGAGGGGACATTCCATTTCCCAGCCAATTCGCACACCCTCCCAACAGCTGTAGTCATGTAGATTCAAACGAAAAAGAGTATTTTAAGAAAGAGGACAGAATGCTGAATAAAACATTAAATTAAAAAAACTAAAGACAGCACTGAAAAGTTAATGTCCCAACATTTATTTGGAGGGCGAAGTCTAGGTCTCACGTCATCTGTGCACGATGCAGCCAATGAGAGCAGAAACCGCAGGCGGTGATGGAAGCGGAGCGCAGGCCAGGTGCCGCCCCGGACTGCCCACGGGCGGCAAGAAATCCTTCCGGAGGCTCTTCCCATCATCTGCACGTTCCTGAGGGAATTGACTTTGTAATCATTCAATGCCCTGAAATGTTCGATGGCATTTCTCTCGGCATTTGATGCTACTGCCAGTTATGGCACAAAATGTAATAGACACGTTTGAGTTTCCTTTCTCCCCATCTCTGCTCCAGACGCTGATGCGATTGCTTTACAGACGTCTTTACGACCAGGACGCCGCCCCTCAGACAGGGTGGCCGCAGCTCTCTGCACCAGGTGCTCCGTGGGCAGGGCGCTGTGAAGTCCCGAGGGTGCCTGCTTTGGTCTCCTGCCCACACTTTCTCCTGCGGATCCATGCACCCCAGGAAGGTCCCCAACAAGGAGCAGGACATCTTCAGACAGAAAAGTGGTTTCTTTTATTTTTTTTTTTAAGTTTATTTATTTATCTTGAGAGAGAGAGAGAGAGAAAGCGGGAGAGGGGCAGAGAAAGAGGGAGAGAGAGAGAATCCCAAGCAGGCTTTGCACTGTCAGTGCGGAGCCTGACTCGGGGCTCAAACACTTGAACTGTGAGATCGTGACCTGAGCCAAAACCAAGAGTCGGATGCTCGGCTGACGAGACCCCCAGGCGCCCGAGACAGGAAGCTTTTCTCTCAGCTTCTTGCCACCTGCATTCTGTCTCAAGCCTGGGACTTTTTCTTCTGTACTTTTATAGTGATGAGTTACAAAGGGGCCGATCTTCCTTCCTTGTCTCCTCTCTAGCCATCCCCCCTCCTCTTTCTCTGCTGAACCTCTGTTTTTGGGGCCAGGAGGCGTTACCTAGAAATTTCGGTGCAAGAGGATCATCAGCAAATAGTCACTGACATCTACAATGTTTCAGGCTCCAGAAATACATCAGTGAACAGATCACAGTCACTGCCAAGGTGCCCACATTCTACCGGGGAAAACAAGACATTCATCATGTGTCACCCAAAAACGTAAAAAGTAAAGCCTCTTTGGTTTCATGTTTCCTACACTGTCCAGGGGGTGGGCTCTGTCACACTGTCATCTGGCATTAAAATACACTAATGCTGGGGCACGTGGGTGGATCAGTTGGTTGAATGTCTGACTCTTGATTTCAGCTCAGGTCGTGTTCTCACAGTTCGTAGGTTTGAGCCCCACGTCGGGCTCTGTGCTAACAGTGTGGCACCTGCTTGGGATTCTCTCTCTCTCCCTCTCTCTCCCTCTGCCTTGCTCATGCTATTGCTGTCTCTCTGAAAAGAAACAAAAAATTTAATGAAATATGCTAATGTTCATGGGGCCATGTAGAACTCTGAGCTTGGGAAAATGGTGGGGGGCGGGGGGGGGGTGTCTTGAATCGGAGATTAAAAGGCTTCAGCTCAAGTCCTTCTGCCACTGAGTTCACACCATTCCCCAGCTTCCACAGGCCTCTTTCCATTCCCTGAATAGAATCTAACTCCTCAACATGGACTTCAAGACCCCACGTGATCTGCTTATGCTGCTTCTCCATACGTACCTTTTATTCCCTCTCCAGTCCACTGGCTTCTTTCCTGTTCTACACATACAGAGCCTATTCCCACCTTGGGGCCTTTGCACCTGCTGGGCCTTTAACGATTGCTCTTCCCCCAGATATGCACGGGGCTGCTGCATTCACTTCAAATGTCAGCATTTTAAAGAGGTCTTTCCTATCTAAATGGCAGCCGATACACTATTGTCTTGCCCTGCGGCTATGGACTGAATGTTTGTGTCCCACCAAAATTCACGTTGAAATCCTAACCTTCCATGTGATGGGCCTTTGGGAGGTGACTAGGTCACAAGGGTGGCACCTGTGAATGAGATCAGTGCCTTTACAAAAAGAAGGAAGAGCTTTCTCTCTCTCCCCCGTCCCTCTCTGCCCTCCGCTATGTGAGGGCACAGCAAGGAGACAGCCGTCTGCAAGTGAGGAGACAGGTCCTCCCCAGGAAGTAAACCTGTTGGCACCCTGACCTTGGACTCTCCAGCCTCCAGAACTGAGAGAAGTAACTGCGTGTTGTTTAAGGCGCCCAGTCTATGGTCACTTGTGGCAGCCGCCAGGAAGGGCTGAGCTGACCCCAGCTTCCAGTTTTCCTTCCCAGACCACATCACGCCCTGACGCGGGCTCTGCACTTGCTGGTCGTCTAGAACATGGGTTTGCAAAGGCTCTCTGTGGATGATGATACCCCTCGGCAGCTCTAACTAACCGCGCCCGCTCTGCTCACCTCCTGCCAGCCTTCCGTGTAGCTGTGAGAGGATGCTTCCAGAAGGTACATCTGATGCTCACCACTACCCCCCACCGTGGCTTTGAAATCTTCGGTGGCTTCTCTCTGATCTTAGGATAGTGATGCAACTTCCCAAGGAGGCCTGCAAGCATCTGCGCCTGCCCACCTTTGTCCTCACCGCCCCAAGCTGCAGTCTTCTATGGCTTGCTTTTTTTCAGACTTTTGCTCCAGTCCCTCCTGCCACAGGGCCTTTGCCCAGGCTGCTCCCACTTCCCGGAACACTCTGCTCACCTCGTCCACTCACCACCTCCTCATCCCTGTATCCCAGCTTCCATCCGCGTCCCCAGACAACCTCTGACCTCCCCGATGGGTCAAAGCCCCTATCACCTGCCCTTGTGGTGCCTGTGATTTCACAGGACTTGGTACAAGTATTGTATTTTTATGTAGGCGATCCTTTTTTTTTTTCATGTCTGTCCCTTCTTCTGGACTCTGAGCTCCACGTGAGCAGAGAGACCACTGCTTTTACTCCCTGTTGTACACTCAGAGCCTAGCACAGAGTAGGCTTTCCAGAAATGCACAAACAAACAGCTACAGGAGCACGATTTTCGCGCAAGCTACTTAGTGTTTGCTGAGCCTTCAACAGTGAGAGCAGGGATGTGAGGGGCCTCGGTGAGATAAAACGTAGAAGTGAGGATGACGCTTTGAAAAGAGAAATGGGCTTGGGTTGCACAAACTAGCCGGCTACTTGAAGACTTGGGGCCATGCATCCTTACCTCTTGCCTCTGACCCAGTGAACCTGAAAGCTTCCAGACGACACCTGAACCCAAACACCACCTCTGCTCAGTTTCCTTAGCGGACATGCACTATTAAAAGTCAATATATCAGAGGCTCTCCTCACCAACCCAGCAAGTTGAGCATTTACCGTGTGTTCTAAGGGCTTTGTATAGTGAACACATGTAGCCCTTGCAACCTATCATTAGCCTCATTGTACAGATGGGGAAACTGAGGCACGGAGCAGAGAGAGGACCGTCCAACACACACACAACTAGAAAGTGGTGGATGTGGGGTTTGAACCCAGGCCTTCAAGTGCTGGTCCATGTCCTGAACCATCATGCAGGAGGATTGAACCCACATGATGCCAATGACAAACAAGGAAACTGAGGCCCAGACAGGCTTAATCACATGTTCTGCCTGACTCCCAACTAGAACTCAGAATATGAAGCCACTGCTTGCATGGAAGAGACCAGTGTCCAATGCCCTCACCAATGGGGACCCCCAAACCATCACCACGCCATCCTGCCCAGCACGCCAGGCTTCGAGGACCCTCCAATGCCCCGGCTAGGCAGCACCTGCACTCCTGGGCATAATATGTTTGCATCTGTCCTGGGTCATTTCTGTGACGTCCCCAGGTGCCTGTCCCTGGTACCCCCACCTGTCATGTCAACCTTGGGCTGTAATTCAGTTCCATCAAGATTCCACCACACAGAACCGGGCAGAGTGAAGGTTACAGTCAGGTCTGTGTTCAGAGAATTCATTCTTTCACCCCTTCATTCATTCATTCTGTCGTGGAGGCCTGGCCCGATGCCAGGGCTGCCTGAGGCACTCAGGATGCCAAGGAGAACCCAAGGGACGCTGCCGCCAGCACCTCAGAGCCACGAAGACACAGAACACACCAACGAACGAGAGGACTGGCTTGCAGTGACGGAAAGAAGCAAGGTGATGTGGAGGAAGAAGCTGATTAGAGAGCTCTTTAAAAGAGGGCTGGGGTAGGGCACCTGGGTGGCTTAGTCGGTTAAGCGTCCGACTTTCGCTTAGGTCATGATCTCGCGGTTCATGGGTTCGAGCCCCGCGTCGGGCTCTGTGCTGACTGCCAGCTCAGAGCCTGGAGCCTGTTTCAGTCTGTGACTCCCTCTCTCTCTGACCCTCCCCTGCTCACGCTGTCTCTCTCTCTCTCTCCTAGAAATAAATAAAACATTAAAAAAAAAAAACAACAGGGCTGGGGTCTGCCCCGGACAAGTTCCACGCCTCTGTGCAGGTCTCTTAGCCCTCCGAGCCCCGGTTCCCAGATCCGTGAGTGGGGACGGTAACATCTCTGCGTACGTGAAGTGGTCAGACATGAAGGCTGCGCTTCGGTCACGCCAGGTGCCAGGCATTCAAGCGTGAGCAGGACACGGTCTGCAGCACCGAGGGGACGCCCTCATCTGTCCTCCCCGGAGCCTGCCCCCTGCTCCTCCCAACGCAGCCTTCTGTGTGCAGCCCGTGCCTGTTTACTGCCCGCCAGAACCGGCGAGCTCTCCGGCCCCGGCAGCCCGCCCTGAGGAGGGCAGGGGAGAGGCACCTTCCTCCTCCCACCGCGCTGGGTCATTGAGCAAAGAGGAGACAGAGGCAGACGGGCCCACTTTCTGCCCCTTCCTTGGTTTTTCCCTCTTGCCCCAGGGCACAGAACCAGCAAGGAGAACCTGCTAAGAGCCCTCACTGGAAGGACTCACATCCTCACAGGCCAGATGGTGGCATAGATGGATGTCTTCATGCAGCCGGGCTGCCGTGAGCCGAGACTGGCAGGGTGACGGGCAGACCGTGCTACGTTCTATGTGACCAAATCACACTGCTCCAGAGTCAATGGCCTGTCATCCTCTGCCTTCAGGCTGGGTCGGGGATCAGGGCAGCTTAGCAAATTGGGTCAAAACTGACCCAGATATGATAGAGCCAGCCTCTGACGGGGGAAGAATCATCATTTGTTAGCTACTGGTCAAGGTCAAGTGATAAAGGAGTCAGTCATCTTTTAATAGCCCCAGGTGGGAGAAAATGGGTATAACGATTTAGGAGATGTGTTGGCTTGTGGCACTCTTTTTTTTTTTTTTTAATGTTTTTTTTTTTTTTAATTTATTTCTAGGAGAGAGAGAGAGAGAGACAGCGTGAGCAGGGGAGGGTCAGAGAGAGAGGGAATCATAGACTCTGAAACAGGCTCCAGGCTCTGAGCTGGCAGTCACCACAGAGCCCGATGCAGGGCTCGAACCAATGAACTGCGAGATCATGACCTAAGCGAAAGTCGGACGCTTAACCGACTAAGCCACCCAGGCGCCCCCGTGGCATTCTTAAAGGCTGCCCACATCAAGGCCTTCCTGGCCTCACCACTACACACATATGTGCACACACACATGCACACATGTATAGACACACGTACACAGACACACATGCATTATATATAAAGAGACACAAACATGTACGTATAGGCACACAGAGTAGACACACACATGTATTGTATATAGACCTATACACAAACATGTGAATACATACGTGCATCTGTAAGGATGTGCATGTATGTAAACACAAAGACATCTATAAAAAGACACACATACACGTAGAGACAGACATACAGATACGCACAGGCATACAGGCAGGCACTTGGTGTCCGTATTTCCTCAACCTCCGTCATTCAGAAACCACCTTTGTGATTTCTGCCATGTGTGGAAACCCCCTATTTTATTAGTACCTTTTATAAATCGAGTTGGGTTTCACCTAAATCAATTTAGTCCAGAAGACAACTTTATTTGCGGGGCCATCGGTGAAAAACCAGCACCATTCACCAGGACATAGAGGCAGCCGTACAAATACATACAACAAACATAAGATAATGCCGGCGAACTGCAGCTGGGGACGGGAGCCTCAGTCACACGTCTACTAATGTTCCAGTGAGAAGGGAGAGGGGAAAAGTGAGGCAGGAGGTGGAAGACCTCGGAGTCAGACCTCCTCCTTGACCTGATCTGGAAAACTGGGCAAGAACGGAAGCGGGGCCTGGGATTCCGCCGGTCTGATCTGGTGCCGGCGTGAGCCCCTGCCTTCGTCTGCAGCCTCCGCTTGGAGAAGCCGGCTGGGTGCGCATCCCAGTGACCTGTCGGTGGGGCATCCTGACAGGTCCAGCCGGCCTGCGTGTCACCTGCTCCCACTACCTGCGGATGCTTCGCCCTATAGCAACTGTCCTAGGCTCCTTCAAGAGCCCCCGTAAAGTCTGAGCTCTCCAGGCTTTCAAATCCTTCACAACTTGACAACTTCCTTGGATTTGTCCTCACTTCCCGCCGCGGGCCTGTGCTCATTTCCTCTCCGCTCTTCATATGCTCCACCCCCAGGCAAACTGGGCTGCTCAGCTTCCCCAAAACACATCTTCCCTGCCTCTGCGCCATCTGATGCCCTGCCCATCCTCCAAGGAACGTCCAGAAGGCCACCTCCACCAGGAAGCTTACCCTGCCTTCTCCCGGGTCTCACATACCGGAGGCCAGTGACTCTCAAACTTGAGCATCTGGCGGCACCACGAGGGGTGTCCGACGCAGGAGGTGTGGGGAACCTACATTCCCAGGAAACCCTGCGGCTGGTCTGGGGACCATACCTAGAGAACCACTGCACTAGGTAATCAAAAGATTTCTGCGGAATTTCATTTCCTTTCTGCCTCCCGGTTCCAGGTGAGAGTGATGGCCACGTGACTGTTAGGCCCCCTGCTGACAACCCTCGCTTGTGACCCTGAGCTCAGAGGGTCTGTCTGAAATACGCCAGGACCTCCTCTGTTCGTAACGACTCTGCGTGCCCTGATATGGTCATTCCTGTGCTGACACAGAGAAGATCCACCAGCTGACTGGTTTAAACAACAGAAACATATTCTCTTACAGTTCTGGAGGCTGGAAGGCCAAGGTCAAGATGTGCGTGGGGCTGGTTCCTTCTGACGCTTGGAGGATCTGCCCCAGGCCCCTCTCCTGGCTTCTGGGAGCCTCAGGAATTCCTTGGCCTTGTAAACAGCGCTCTCCCATTTAGGCCATAATAAAAATATTACTACTTGCCTATTTTGAATTAAAAATTTTTTCTCATATTTATTTTTTTGAGAGAGAGAGAGAGAGAGAGAGAGGTAATGAGAGAGCACAGGGGAAGGGCAGAGAGAGAGGGAGACACAGAATGGGAAGCAGGCTCCAGGCTCTGAGCTGCCAGCACAGAGCCTAATGTGGGGCTTGAATTCATGAACCACGAGATCATGACCTGAGCCGAAGTCAGATGCTTAACCGAATGAGCCACCCAGGCGCCCCAGTACTTGCCTATTTCTTTCAAAAAAAAAAATTTGTATGTGTCTTCACATCATCTTCCTTCTGTACATGTCTGACTCTGTCCAAATTTCCCTTGTCTGAGGACACCAGTCATTTCGGATTCGGGCCCACTCTCATGACCTCATCTGAACTTGATTCCCCCTGGAAACACCCCATCTCCAAATAAGCTCTCACCCTGAAGTCCTGAGGGGTAGGACTCCTATATGTACTTGGGGGCTGGGGGACATAGGGGGACCCATGACACCCTGTCGGGTCACACCTCTGATCCCCAGGACACCCATGCTGTGGAGACAAACAACTCACTTGCCTTGATAACACATCAAGGCACAGGTGACCCTCGGCACCGGTCCAAAGCATCGGGTTTGGGCTACTGGAGAATTCTGCTCGGGTTAGCAAAACTCAACTCCTCCCATCATCCTGCAATGTGCTGACCTGGTTGGTAACTTAAATGAAAGGGCGCTGGCAGCCATGCAGAACGTCGGATGCGCATCTCACCAGTGCTTGTCTTTCCAGAGCTTTCTTCTTGAAAAATAAAAACGACCCTGTTACGTAACTGCATTCCGCTGCACTGAGTTAACTAAACCGACTCTGAGACCTTCCATGGAGAGACTGACTGCCTCTAGGCCTGCCTGCAGTGAGGACCCCCTGCGCGGGGCCAGCCCCGCCACCTCCACCTCACCTGCCACTTGGGGTGCAGAGCGATCTTTGTAAAACCAAACTTGACCCCGACACTCTCCTGCTTGGAACGTGGTAGTAGACCCCTCACCCTAAAGTCTCAACTGCTTAGCAGGACAGTCAAGGGTCTTTCTGAATGGGCACAGGACAATGTCTCTCCTCTCATTTCCAAGCCCTTCCCCACACCGGCCAGTCCTTCTGGAAAGGCCCAGCTCCCTGCAGCTCCCCTCACGTTACCTGGAAAGCCTTTCCCTCCTGCTTTGTCGGCACCAGAGTTTCTCAGCTCAGCGCTGCTCACATTTAGGGCTGGATAATTCCGCCTCGGAGGGGCTGTCCTGTGCACTGGAGGCCAGCAGCAACTCCTCTCCAGTACGGACAACCAAAGATGTCCCTAGACACTGCCAAATGTCCCCAGGCCTGGATAATTCCAACTGGTCCTTTAGACATTCAGAGCAGTGTCACTGCCTCCAGGAAGCTCTCAAGACCCTCCTCCAGGCCCCAGGGTGCAATATCCCATTCTCACTGCATCCAGCACACTGCTGGGTGTTGACCTTGGGTCTCCCCAGAATTAGAAGGGACCACGTCTGCTTCTCTTTTGTGCCCCTGGTACTAACATGGTGCCCAGCCGTCCCCCTTTGGTGCCAGAACTGAGAGAGGTCTGCCTGCACCTGGGACGTTTTCCGAGCTGTCCTCACGCTCACCACCCAAAGGCAAGTAAGGAGGTACCCGAAAGAATCGCACTCCGAGCCGACACCGAGCCTGCTCTCCATCCCTGGGGGCTCAGATAAATGTTGCCTCGTTTCAACTACACTCCCTAGGTTTTCTTTTCTTTTTTAAACTTTAAAAGATAGGGCTTCTTCCTCTTCTTCTTCTTTTTTTTTAAAGGCAAGAAGCTAAAGTCTTAAAGGCTTTTGCTGAAGCTCAGCTCCCCGGATGCAAAGATGAAGCAAGGCTTCTCAACGCTGCCACCTACAGAATGGCGTGTGGCCGTGAGCGCCGCGGGAGAGGGAACCGGGCTGGAGGGGCCAGGCGAGGGCACCTCCAGGACAAGGGTGCAGGGTCAGCGTCATGGGGGGGGGGCGGCTCCTGGCCCCTCCACGAGCGGGAGTAAACTGTCTCGCAGAAAAGCTCTGAGAACAGGGCACCAGGCAGAAATTGGTCCCCTCTCAGCTACAAAGACACCGGGCTAAGTTAGCGGGGAGGGAGAGGAGGTCCCCACTCAAAGGAAGGGTGTGGGGGCGCAACAAACACACACTCACAACCCCACACGCTCAAAGTCAGATTCACACACACACACACACACAGATGCCCACATGCATACCACGCATGCTCACACACACCGCAGGCAAAGCAGGCCACACTTTTGCACACACGTTCACACGGAGACACACAACACACTCGCACACTTGTGTCTCTAGTTTTCTTTACATCTGCCTCTGTCCCTGAGAAGGCCATTCTGGAGGCTGATATACAGCTGTGGGGGGTGGGGGGCCAGGGGGGGACGCAGCTGAGAGGTCACACACTGCCCCAGGGGAAGCATCCGGTCCAGGTTTGGAAGAAGCAATCACAGCCCGTGACTTTCCCTTCCGCCTCACGCTGCTTGTGGTTTCGGTCTGGGTTTTGGAGCAGGGGGTTTTCTGTGCTTCCTGTAAACCCTCCCCAGCCTCTACCTGACACCAGAGCATCCTGACAAAGTGATCTTGGATGACGCCCTCCCTCCTCCCTCCGATGCTCTGTTCCCATACATGAGTGAGCTCTGAGGGAGTGGGTGGAGTTCCAGGTGTTAATTAACAATTAATGGGTTTTTACTTCAATAAACCTTATCATCTTTATAGTAAAAAAAGGCATCTAATTTTTAAGACCTCACTTCTGCCATGAGACCTGCCCAGTTTTACAAGCTAATTCTCCAAAGCTAATTGTTCTAACGACCTAGCCTACAAACGCTGTAACACAGAGTACGACCTCCAGGGGGAGAGATGCACAAAGTTAAGTCTTAATAAATTTTGAATCATATTTCCAGGGCCACTGGGTGGGGTGTGGGCTTAATGATTAGGGAGACTCTTCAGTAAACGTTTGATAAAATGACAAATTCTTCTGTGAAGAGATTACTCGCTGCTGTACCTACTCCCTAAGACAAAATTATTATATAAAAAGCCTGACTTTGAACAAGCCAGCCACGTTTCTTAAGCAAGACGCTGGCCCCCAGGGTGGCTGAAACCCATGGATCCCATGGGCAAGCATCTGTGTGAAGCCTCTTACAGGCTACGGGTTCTCTGGGGAGTCGCTTTAGGCCTCCAAACTTGTTCTTCCATCTGTAAAATGGGGATAATATTGCCTCTCCCAGAAGTGTTATAAGGGTTAAAAATATACATGTGCTGTGTGTGAATACTAGGTATTCAATAAATGCTAGCTAACACCTTTGGTATAGTCATGCTCTTCACCAACCCCAATCCCCATCTCTGTCTATAAATCTATCAATTCAAATCCTATCTCCTCCACAAAGTCTCTCCATGAATGTGCTTATTACAAGGAAGCCAGTTCCTTCTATAATCTACACCCACCCTTTAGGGCTTTATCTGTCCCTTTCCTGGGACCCATTTAGCTTTCTAGATTGTACTACAGACCCCAGTAGGTCTTACCATAACTACTGGGGTCCATGTCTAACTCATCCCCGTTTCCCTAAGCACCCACAACAACGAGATGTACCCGGGCGCTCCATGTGGGTCACGGATGTTGGTAGTAGTAATAACACGGCAGAAATTGTGGGTTGTTCTCCAACGTGCACTCCACCCCTGACCAGCAGAAAGCTCTTGTAGGACAATCAGGGGGTTTCTGTTGCATCTCCCATGTGGTAGTTTTAAAATATGTCCACAAGGGGCGCCTGGGTGGCTTAGTCGGTTGAGCGTCCAACTTTCGCTTAGGTTATGATCTCGCAGTTCGTGGGTTCGAGCCCCGCATTGGGCTCTGTGCTGACTGCCAACTCAGAGCCTGGAGCCTGTTTCGGAGTCTGTGTCTCCCTCTCTCTCTGACCCTCCTTTGCTCACGCTGCCTCTCTCTCTCTCTCCTAGAAATAAATAAAAATATTTTTAAAAATATATGTCCACAAAATATTCACATACTTCTCCCCCTTCAAAGGGCAGAGCCAGATCCCCTCCGATGCACTCAGTGATTCACTTCTAATAAACAGAATGTGGCAGAAGTGACAGTCTGGAGCTTCTGAGATGAGACCAATAAAGGCACCGTGACTCCCTTCTCTCTCTCCTGGGTCACTCATTCTGAGAGAAGCCAGCTGCCATGACATGAAGACACTCAAGTAGCCCCCAGGAAAAGGTTTTCAGAGGAAAGAAAGGAGGCCTCCTGCCAACAGCTGTGTGAGTGAGCCATCTTGGCAGCAAGGTATTCCATTGTGGTCCATCCCCTAACCAACTGCAGCCCTAACCAACGTACCATCCTCAACCTCATGAAATACCCAAGGCAGAATAAGCCAAGTAAGTTGTTCCTGAATTCCTGATCCACAGAATCTTTAAGATAATAAATGCTTGTTGTTGCAAACTGCTAAGTTTGGGGATTATTTGTTATGCACCAATAGCTAGCCAACACAGTCCATCCGTACATGGTTCAGGAAGTTGATCCAATCCTGGATGATACACTTAGAGGAAGCTACTAGGGAGAGAGGTCTGGGGAAGGCCTATTTACTCACTCCTATGGTGGAGGCCGGCTCCAGTAGGTCCAGGGGTCCCTGAAGGATGGACGGTGTCGGCGAGGGAGGGATGAAAGAGCCCCAAGAGACTTTCTGGTCACCAGGCAGGCATCTCTGCTCTGACTGGGGCTCAACCTTATTTTTTAATTAAGTGTTTGGGGGATGGCACAGAAATGGCATTTGCCTTAGACAATGATTTCTGATGACAAACTTCTTTGATATGTAAGAATTTCCCAGAACATAGATTTGTAGAAGACTCCTGCATAACCTTTATCAATAGTGATGGAGGTAGGTGATTTAGATGCTTATCCAATGGGGAAGGAAGAGATCATTAGCATATAAGACAATGTTTTTAGCATAAAAAGGGTGAAGTTACTTCTTTGTGGGCAGGGGTCAATAGCTTGTTTGTTTAAGGCGAAGTATCAAGATAAACAGGTCTTTCAGGAAACACAATGTTTGCTCCCATAAACACAAAAGAAAAAGTTCCTCAATAGGTTCCTTCACAGGGTGCAATCAGCATTTTCAAGGCCAGAATAAGTCACTCCGAATACTGATCACAAATGCCTTTGGGGGGCTGGTGCTCCAAGTGGAAACAATTGGGTGGGGGTGGATATCTGTCCTTAACTCTAAATTAGGCTCTTTGTCTCAGGGCCAGACTCAATTGTAACTCTTGCGTTCTTTGTCCCCTTTATTATCCAAGTCTTGGATCTGCAAGGCCCATAGGAAGAGCCTTCTGACAATCATCCACAATGCTTTTCATCTGAAGTCTCTTTTGAAAAAGCAGGAATATGCTTTTCCTTATGAGCAATCTGTATGGGGAATATCGGTCTGATCTGGAATATTGTGAGGCCTGTCAATACCAGCAGGCTCATTTCCAACAAGAGCCAGTAGTGGCAGAAGGAGATACCAGTTCTCATTTCTCATGGCAGTAGCTGTGCAAACGCGGCCATTTTCTCACTGTGACTTTCATCCTGTGAGGCCGGTGCAGCTCCCAGCACTCCTAAGGGGGCCTTAGGAAGATAAAGTCTCTCTTCTGCTACAAGATGTTTGTGTCTGGACGGGATGCCTTTTGGTACCAGAAATCCTTTGGTGAATGAAGCCTGTGAATGAAGCCAACACCTAGGACAGCAGGACAGAGAGAAGGAAGGAAGCTGGGTTCTTGATAAGGACAGTAAACCACTGAGTCCACCAATCCCAGAAGCCTGATCCACTTCAGTTTCTGGTCACATGAGGTAAGAAACTGACACACTGTACAAGCTACTTTGAGTAAAGACATTCCAACTCATTCAAAGAGCTACATGTAAGCCCTACCTGTACTTTATATTAAATACTACCCTTTACACTTCCTACAGATTATTTCTAATCTCCCTAGGATCAAACAAGTTAGGTATTACCATCCCTATTTTAAAGATGACTGGGTGGCTTAGTCAGTTAGGTGTCTGACTCTTTATTTCTACTCAGGTCATGACCTCACGGCTTGTGAGTTTGAGCCTTGTGTTGGGCTCTGTGCAGACAGCATGGAGTCTGTTTGGGATTCTCTCTCTCCTCTCTACTTCTTTCTCCCTCAAAATAAATTAATAAACTTTAAAAAAAAAAACAGGGGCGCCTGGGAGGCTTAGTCGGTTAAGCGTCCGACTTTCGCTTAGGTCATGATCTCTCCGTTCGTGGGTTCGAGCCCCGCATCGGGCTCTGTGCTGACTGCCAGCTCAGAGTCTGGAGCCTGTTTCAGTCTGTGACTCCCTCTCTCTCTCTGACCCTCCCCTGTTCACGCTGTCTCTCTCTCTCTCTCCCTCCTAGAAATTAATAAAACTTTAAAAAAAATAAATAATAAAAAACAAACAAACAAAAAAAAACAAGGTGAGGAAATTGAAGCCCAAAGAGGTCAAATAACTTGTCTGAGGTTCACACGGCTAGTGAGAGGCAGAGCTGGGATTCCCAACATACCAAGCCAATGAGCAAACAGAATGCTAAAACCCTTCTCCAAGATTCACCCCGATGGGCAGCGAGGACTACATCAGCAGCAAAGCCAAACCTTACATGCTAACTTCTTATCTTTGTGTAGGGCTGATTGCTGCCCTCTGCCACATCGCCTCCCAAAGCTGGACAGGTTCTGATGTGATTTTCCACTTCTCACTATAGACGCTATTCTTTCTCAATACCCTACACCACCACCACCAACCTTCCATTATATCATCTGAGTACGCTTCTGCAACCGCTGTAGCCCAGAGAAGTCTTCCTGCTCTGCACTCCTATTGTACGGTACCAGGAACCACAGAATTTCATGCTGAAAGGGTTTTCAAGTTGCTTCAAGCATAAACCTACTTCATTGTCCCAGCTGTCTGCTTCGTAAGATCAAATCCCTGTGCCAAATGTTTCTCTCCTTTGGTCCCCAAGTGTAGGTGTCAAAGTATTAGGCATAATGTGGGTAACTAATATATGTTTTCACACTGTCAGATCAATGGAAAGAGGCTGCAATGTTATTTTTGAAATCATGTCTACATGGCTTTTTGCTGCATCAACACCTTTGACTTGCCTGCCCTCCTTTACATTCTCTCCCCCATGCCTTTGTTCAACCCTTGTGAAGGCTGTCCTACCTCATCCTCAACCCCCAAATTAAGCTCTTTTCCTTCTAGGCTATCATTGTGTTCTACATATATCTTTATATATCTTTAATAAAGCAAGAATGGTATTACTTGGGGCACCTACGTGGCTCAGTCAGTTAAGCATCCAATTCGTGATTTTGGCTCAGGTCATAGTATCACACAGTTGTTAGATTGAGCCCCACGTTGGGATCTGCACTGGGCATGGAGCCTACTTGAGATTCTCTCTCTCCTGCCTCTCCCTCTGCCCCTCACCACTCATGCTCGAGAAACAGACAGAGACAGAGAGGGAGAGAAAGAAAAATGAAAACAATCCTATCACGTTATGATTATCTGCCCTTGAAAAGCTCTTGGGGAATAAGGTATGTGAAGAAAACAAAAATGTTTTCAACTCCCCAAGTGCCAAAGGTTGGTATTTAGTAGATGCTTCATAAATGTTGGTGAAATGAATGAACACAGCTATGATTCAAATGATATCTAGTGTCTGCTGTGTTTATGTAACAGTTACCCCCTCTCAGCCCACTACACTGCAGGTGTATGTGTGAGATTGTCTCCTCTTCTGGTCCCAGTTTCTAGGAGCAAACAAAACAAAATAAAACAAAGGATTCTTTTCACCATTGTGTCTCTGACATCAAGCATAGGGCACAAGGCAAGCATTCGAATGTTTGTAAATAAACGTATAATGGTTATTACCTGTTTAATTAAGCATGAATGAGTTCCTCAACTAGTGACCTGTGAGTTATTGGACAACACAAAGAAACTCGTCTTGAATTATAAACATTTACTATATGCAATAACCTGGTGGAAACAGTTCAACATATTTAGGAAATCATTCGGGAGGGATCATTAGTTGATGTCATCAACTTATTTGAGTTGGTGACAGCTCCTTGCCCATTGGCCAAAGCCTTCCGTGGTGCCTTACATCACAAGGCTGCAGACCTGGATCAAAGGTTTGTGATAGGGCTTGCCTATGAAAATGTACCCCAAGACTTCAGTACCACAGAGCAGCATTTGAAAAAAAAAGATAATCCTCTGCCAGGAAATTATTATTTCCTTCTCTGAGAAAGAAGCAAGTTAAAAATGTTCTTTGTTCCCCTCATGTTCACCAGGGGCCTCGAGCAGGCTCTACGTCAGGCCTACTGGAAACCAGTGGGCACTGCTCAGGCTGCAGGAGAGAGAGGTTCAAAGTGGGACACAGCTTCACCATCAATTAATCCTGACTGATCTCCTGCCGGAGGTGACGTCCTATCCTCGGGGTTTGGCAGCAAGCCTGATGGAGATAAGAAATGCCAGGCTGGGTCAGACCAATGGCCTGTGGAGGCCACGGCAGTGTCTGAGAGACGCATCCAGAGAGATTTTGTAGACAAAAACTGTATGTGTCTCCTGTGACATCAGTCATCAAAAATGTGCAAAGTCCTTCTGCAGCAGACTATCCTGGGGGCCCTTCCAACTTCCATGCCTCCCTTCTTCCATGCTGATGGAGTCTCCACTTTGTTCAGGCATCTATGCCCCCGCCATGAAGCTTGGGATTAAATCCCTTTTGCCCCACACCAGGGTTTCTCAAACTCTGCACTACTGATATTTGGAACCAGGTAATTACTTGGTGTGGGGACTTTGTAGGTTTGTGCATTACACGGTATTTTGTAACAGTCCTGTCCCTTCAGGCTATCTCCTAGTAGCAACATCCACCCCAACACCCAGTTGGGACAACCAAAAATATCTGCAAACATTACCTGTAGGGAAAAGGGAGGCGAATTCTCCTCCAGTTGAGAACCACTGCTCTAAACTAATATGGTAGCCCTGTTGCCTTACCCAGTCACTGGTCAAAGGGTGAACTTGGGATCCAGTTCTGACAAATGAAGCATGAAGGAGGAAAGTCATCTTAAGGGACTCTTACAACCACCCTGAATGCAGCCAGTGAAAAGGATACAAAAGTTACTTTTAAAAAACCATGCCCCCCAACTGTAACCAACATGAGGGCCACCAACCTCAAGACTTTTTGTTACATGAAATAATAAATGTAGTTACTGATAAAACAGATTTGAATGAGACTTCGTTACTGGTAGCCAAAGCATCCTCATGAATACACCTTCTTATCTTCTCCATAACAAACCCACTTTGCCTCTCTCACTCTTAAGTAGATAGAAACATCACCTTGGAATGCACACAAGAGCCATGTAGGATGGTTTAAAGGGCCGAGGATGTTGCATTAGTAAACACAGTGCAATATATACATGTATCAGACCAACAGGTACACCTCAAACTTATACAATGTTATATGTCAATTATCTCAGTAAAAAAAAAAAAAAATGTTTAAGGAGTCCTGGATTTGGAGTCAGACAGAGCTAAGTTCAAGCACCAGCCCCACACACAGCTCTGGCATCTCCAGAAATCACTTACTTTCCCTCTTCTTTACGACAGTGCTAACACCATCAACTCTGCATTCCTTTGGGATTTTATGATGGCCAAATGAGATAATGCATATAAATATGCTTGGGGGACTCTACATTCTTCTGAGCACATATTTTTTTTTCAATCTCTACCATCCTAAGCTTTCATCATCCAACATTCAGACATTCAGCTAACATGTATGAAGCCTGACGGCGTACTAATAACCACTGAATATGTCAGTTTCCTGGTGCCAACACCGTTCACATTTTGGGCCAGGTACTTCCGTGTGGCATGAGGCTGTCTTAAGCATTGTAGGATATCTAGCAGCACCTCTGGCTCTACCCACTAGATGCTGGTACCGTTCACTCCCCCAGTCATGACAATCCAAGTTAAGATGTCTCCAGACATTGTCAAATAGGGGACATCTACCTCTGAAAGATAAAATTGTTCCTCATGGGAAGCCACTGGTGTAGGTGATGATGGTGATATGTGGATGAAAAGATCTGTTCCTTGACCTCAAGGAACTTACTCTCTTGTGTAAATAATCATTTACTTTCATACTGCAAAACCACCACAACCATTACTTGGTACCCGATAGATCATAGATCTAGAATCAAATGCGGATTCCACTCTCTACCAGCCCGGGGCATTACAGTCTCAGTCTCGGTTTCCCCATCCAGAAAATGGGGGTGACAAGGCCTATCCCTCTGGATCATTTTCAGACTTAAATAAGACAGTGTGTGTGGAACGCCTAACAAAATGCCCAGCATGCAATTAGTACTCGATATACATTGGCTTTGCTTGTTATTATGTTCTTGTTTCGATGACTGGTGGTGCATGGTTTTAGGAATGAGGACTCAGTTCTTGTCAACTTTCTTTACTTTGCTCCATGACTTTACAGACTTGGGTCCCACACCTGACAAAAGAGATGTTGTTGGCACTCCAATGAGATGCTTACTATTTCAGCAAGGCTGGCTTGACTCCCACCAGCCAGTATCTGCCTCTTTGCCAGAGGGCAACCCTGCAGATGTTGGGCCCCTCATTCCCCAAACCCTTCTGACCCCCATGCCTACTCCACTCTGGAACAGCTTTTAACTGATGACTGATAATGGGCATGAGAGTATAAATATCCCCATTTATGCATAAATAACCCGACTTATGCCATTCTTCAGCAAGAATAACTCTCAGGCATGAGTTTACATGGATTCCCAGAACTTCCCTGCAGGATTAAATGTCAGATGGCCCCCATACTATCTGGCTTGCTAACAGCCTTCCCTGGATCACCTCCACTCCCCTGCTGCTCTCTCTGCATGCCCCAGATGAATCATGTGCATGCAGTCTTTACTGAGGATCTGTTTCTAGGGGGAACTCAAGTAAGACACTCTTCCTTGAGTTCAGTGATTAAGAGTCCAGCCTCTAGAGGCATAGGAGCACATGTACCCCAATGTTCATAGCAGCACTCTCCACAACAGCCAAAACATGGAAAGAGCCTAATGTCCATCAACAGACGAATGGATCAAGAAGATGTGGTTTATCTATACTATGGAATACTACATGGCAATGAGAAAAAATGAAATCTGGCCTTGTGTAGCAACATGGATGGACCTTGAGGGTGTTATGCTGAGCGAAATAAGTCAGGCAGAGAAGGACACATACCATATGTTTGCACGTATAGGAGGATTAGGAGGAACTTAACGGAGGACCATGGGGGAGAAGAAGGGGGGAAATAGAGGGGGAAAGGGGGAGAGGCAAACCATTAGAGACTCTTGAATGCTGACAAAAACTGAGGACTGATGGATGGGGGGGGGGGGGGTCACAGAGGAGGGCACTTGTGGGGATGAGCACTGGGTGTTATATGGAAACCAACTTGACAATAAACCATTTATAAAAAAAATAATAAAATAAAATCCCAGAAAAATAAAAAAAAAATTAAAAAAAGAGTCCAGCCTCTAGAGCTATACCATCTGGTTAGAATCCCACTTCCAAAATTCATTAGTTCTGTAGCCTTGGGCAAGCTATGTAACTCTCCAGGACGCCATTTTCTTTACATAAAATGGAGAATACAATACCTACTTCACAAAGTTATTATGAGGACAAAATGAGTTAATATTTGTTGAACACTGAAAACAGTGCTGGATACCTCATAAGCCCTACATAAGTAATTATTTCTTTAAACACCTTCATAATGAATCTCAGTCTCCTTGGCAGTCTCGGTCAAGTTTCCAGGGCTTAGGACTGCTTCCCACCATCTCAAGCCAAACACACAAAGAATTGTTTAGGAATCTGACTGTCAAACAGTCAACAGCAAGAAGGCAGCTTCTCCCATTTGCCCCAATCTTCGTTGGTGGAGACATCTGTGGCGACATGTTGCTTGCTAACTGCCTGGATTTCTGAACTCAGTTAACACTCGGGAAATGTGCTTGGCTAGATATGCGTCTGCTGCATAATCCCTCCCACCTGGGAAACAGACCGGAGAGATCAGTGTCCCAGGTGCTGACACACCCCAGCACTGTGCCCTGAAGACATGGGCACTCATTCCCCAGGTGGCAGACTGATCCACACTGCAAGACAGCAATGCCACCACCCTGAGCCTTTCTTGGGTTGGTGCGATAAGTGGCTCAAAATGTCTCGATCCACAAAGGATTTGTCTCCCCACTTCCTCTCTCCATTTCAACCCTGTAGGGCTTCTATTCCCCACAACCTTTCTATGCTGCAGCTTGGGACCTCATTGCAAGCTCCAGGACCACGTTCCCCAAGTGTGCTTCCTGCTGGCATAGGGGAAGCATCAGGAGGACACTTCTCTGGGCCCCTGTCTGTCCAAGATTCTTGCATCAGAAACCTACTTTCCCTACTCTGAGCTATTTGCCTCCCAGTTGTTGCTATTCCAAAAGAGAGCCAAGGGGGAGGAAAATCTATAATGGTATTTTAATTTTCTGGTATGTCATACTCCATACTGAAATAGGCCTTCCAAAGTTAAGAGTGCCTCTTGGCAAAAGCCCAGTGAATTTCAATGAATGTTACCACCCAGAAAGACCAGGATTTTGTTTTATGGGTGGTGGGGTGACGATAGGGGATGGATTACCTATTTATGTATTTCGCTTAATTTTTAATCTACGTTTAAGAGTGTTTACTCTGTGCCTGGCACCGTGCTAAGCACTTTGCATTATCGTCTCAAAAGTCACCTTCTCAGTGAGCATGTCCACCTTGTTTCAATGGGCAACATCTTACCCAACACTCTTGGTTCCCCTTCCTGCCTTGATTTTTGTCCATCACACTCAACATTGTCCAATATATTACATCATTTACATCTTTTAGGGTTTTTTTAGCCTTAAATTTTAGTTCACTAACTTAAAATGTGAGCAAAATGGAAAAAAATAATAAAAAAATAAAATGTGAGAAAAACGTATATTTCAAATGTTATTAAAGTCATCTATCTATATATGTTTACATAGAGGACAAACAGATACAAGATTTCAAATAACTTAGTGTAGAGTCCACCATGCATTTAAAAATATGCTTCTTTCTTTTTTTAATATTTATTTATTTTTGAGAGAGACAGAGAAAGAGCTCAAGCATGGGAGGAGAAGAGAGAGAGAGGGAGAGAGGAAGACAGAGAATCTGAAGCAGGCTCCAGGCTCCAAGCCTTCAGCTTAGAGCCCAACATGGGGCTCAAACTCACACACCTTGAGATTATGTTGAGCCAGATTGACTGAGCCACCCATGCACCCCCCAAAAATGTGCTTCTTTCTTCCACAAAAACCGTGTTGAATGACAAAAATAAAATCTTGTACTGCATAAAAACTAGATGCAAACTTTTGATGTAAATTTATTTCCCTGTCAAGTCTGATGCTGAAGCTGGAAGGCACCAAACGTTCATAGTTCAGTTAAATGATGCAAACAAAAAAGCTTCTGTTTCTCTCAATACAAATCAGAAGTTTCCATTCATGCCTCACAGTAGAATGACATATTTGATTCTCTTATCAGGGCACTTCTTTCCTTCTCCCTTCTTCCTTCCTTCTCCTTGCTGGAGGCCTTGGTCACCACCTCGTGTTTTGGGGGTCCTTGTGTTTAGTTTACGTACCATTTCCACTGCATATGACATCACTGATTCAAGATGGGAACCATGTAAGACGGAGGATGCCATCTTTCTGTTTGAGCGGGCCCTGACTCTGCCCCTGTACTGAACACGACTCCAGTCTCCAGAGTGCATTTCATTTTTCTACAGAAATACATTAAATGCAACTACTGAGCAGGCATCTTGAATCTCTGCAGCTGGGATTTCAATAACCTCACTTAGAACAATTTGCCTCCCCTCTGCAATGATCTTCTTTTATTTAAATAAGCAGGACAGGTACAAATGAATCCATCCTGGTCAGTGCACAGGCATCTTTACCAGGGCCGACACTGCACCAACCCAGGGCCAGCAGGGGAAACAGCGGCCGGGTCCTGTAATTTGCACTGTCTATTTGCCCTGATTAGAATGGAGGCTCTATGGGGACATGGAGTGCTGTACTTTTTTTGTGAGTAGCGCCCAGCTCATAGGAAACATTCGATTAACATCTGCTGAACAAATGGATAAATCAATCTCCTGGGACCCTTCTGGTAGCCCAACAGAAAAGCCAGGGTTATCATGATACCACACCATCCATAGCTGCCAGGCAGAATGACGGCTCCTCTCCGCCCCCATTCAAGATGCACATGCCAGAAACCCGTGAATATGTTACCTCTCATGGCAAAAAAAAAATATGGTGCAGATGTGATTAAGGGTCTTGATATGGGAAGGTTATCCTGAATTTTCTAATTGGGCTCAATGTAATCACAAGTGAATGTCCAGATAAAAAAGCAGCAGGAGGTTGAGAGAGAGAAAGAGACAGAGACAGAGACAGAAAGAGAGAGAGAGATTTGGATTTGAAGACACAATGTGTGTAGCTTTGAAGATAGGAGTCATGAACCAAAGAATGAATGCAGGGAGGGCCCTCGACAACCCTAAAAAGGACAAGGAAGCCTATTTTGCCCTAGTTCACGGTGAAACCCAGCCCTGCTTTTACACACCTTGATTTTAACCCAGTAAGACCCATCCTGGACTCTGGTCCTCTAGAACATATAATTTATATGAAATAATATGCATCTGTCACTTTAAGTTAATACATCTGTGGTCATCTGTTATAGTAGCAAGTGGAAACACATACCCACTACTCAGATGAGGAAACCAGGACTGAGGATGGTGCCCAGGTCTGGCAGGCAGGTAGGTGGGAGGTCACCGATGCAAACACAATCACCTCAACCCCCCAGCTCTCCCTCTTCACTTCTGTACAAAATAGAGCAATCGGACCTCAGTGTACTGGTCAAATGAATAGAAAGAAGCTGTGTGTGACACTCAGCTCCTGGGATGTTTGGTGCTAATGCATCATGATCATTCACTCTCGAGTCACTTCGGCACCTACTATGCCTCAGGGCAGACTTTTTCCTCTGTGCGGAATTGCCTGCAGTCAGCAGTGAAAATATAGAAATATGGACAAGACGCTGCCCAATGTGGATCTCAGAGTTGAGGGGAGCAGAGTCATAAATGAACAGCCATGAAGCTCTAGAAAGATAAATTCCATGGGTGTAGGGACACTGCCTTTTCATGGAGCCTGGATCAATGCCTGACACATAGTATGTGCTCAACGAATATCTGTTCAGTGAACAGGTGAGTTAGTATTTAAAGTAATTTTTTATTATAAAAAGCTTTCTTTTCAGCAAATAACATTTCTTCTATGGTTGGAAATTTTAAGATGTATGTAATTACAATTCGCAACATTGCACTGTCTCATTCTTGATAGTCAAGCTGGCATAATCAAAACACCAGCAAGACTAGGGCCGTGGAATTTGCTTCTCTATCTCCTCCCTTCCTTTTACAGAAAGTCTACTTCCTTCTTAGACCTCAACAAGCAATGTTAACTCTGGGCATACAAGAGGTCAACGCTCCTATGCCCTTGGGACTCACTTTTCCTTCCTCGGCTATACTGAAGTGTAACTGACAGAGTTGTATATACCTAAAGTATACAATGTGATGTTTTATGTATATACTGTGAACTGATTTCCTGCGATCAAGTTAACTAATACACCCATCACCTCACATAGTTACTTTTCCTATTCCCCCCTTTTTTTATTACCCCAGAATATTTAAGATCTATTCTCTTTACGAATTTCAGGTACACAATACAATATTGTTAACTACAGTCACCATGTTTTACATTAGATCCTCAGAACTTATTCATCTTCTAACTAAAAGTTTATACTCTCTGACCAACATGCCCCCACTGCCCTCACCCCAACTACTCTATGCTACTCCTCTGTTTCTCTGAATCTGACGTTTTTCTATCTTCTTTTTTTTAAGATTCCACATTTACGAGATATATACACAACATCCGTCTTGCTCTGTCAGGCTTATTTCACTTAGCAGAATGCCCTCCCAGTTTACCCATCAAACTGTTTTTTAAAGTGCTCTGGGCAAACAAAGCTGGAAGAAATTAAATCTTCCCTGGGAGTATATACAGCTAGGGGCACAGGAAGGGGAGATTCCAGGGAATGGACCGTTCATGAAACTGAAATTTCCAAGGCTCCTAAGGTTCATCAAGGAGAATGGGCATTCCAGGCACAGGAACAGCATGAGCCCAGGCCAAGAGGTGGGAAGACCCCAGAGGAAGCAGGGCAGTCCGGGACAAGTGCAGTATTAGACAGGTGGCTCAAAAGACAGGACTCAGGCTGACCAGGTCCTACCTGACCAGCCACGGGGCCAGCACAGACGTTCAAGCAGAAGGGTGACACAGGTCAGTATTTTATAATAAAAAGGCTATACTTATAGCAGTGTGGACATCATAATGATACGTTTCCATTTCTCAGATCACTGTCAAATGCTAACAAAAACAAAAAACAAAAAAACCTTTCTTGTGTGCTGAGAGATCCCAAGCTACCTGTTTTACTGAAGACATTAGTATGAAAACTGCAGAATCATAATGGGCTGGAAAGATAAGTCCCTGAAGGACAAAGATTGAGGCCAGAAGACATCACACATGCCGAAAACAATGTTGTCAGGAAATTCGAGAGGTTATTAAATCTTACCGCAGAGGAAAATAACAGAAAGATAATCTTAATGATAGATGTATTCTAGTGATAATTTAAGCCATTCCCCATTTGGACTAGGAGAAAAGGAAACGATTCTTCAAAGAGCCTATGATGTTCAATCTTTCCCTGAAGACCAGGGAGGTGGACAGGGCTATCACCACTTTACAGTGAAGAAGGCTGAGTATCCAGCACGGAAAACAGTGTGGACGTTCCGCAAAAATTTAAAACAGAACTACTGGGGGCGACTGGGTGGCTCAGCTGGTTGGGTGTCCGACTTCCGCTCAGGTCACGATCTCTCCCTTTGTGGGTTCGAGCCCCGCATCGGGCTCTGTGCTGACAGCGTAGAGCCTGGAGCCTGATTCAGATCTCTCCCTCTCTCTGTGCCTTCTGTCTCATGCTCCGTCTCTCACTCTCAAAAATAAATAAACCTTGGGGCGCCTGGGTGGCTCAGTTGGTTAAGCATCCGACTTCGGCTCAGGTCATGATCTCACAGTTTGTGGGTTCGAGCCCTACAATGGGCTCTGTGCTGACAGGTAGCTCAGAGCCTGGAGCCTGTTTCGGATTCTGTGTCTCCATCTCTCTCTGACCCTCCCCTGTTCACATTGTCTGTCTGTCTGTCTGTCTCTCTCTCTCTCTGAGAAATAAGTAAAACATTAAAAAATTTTTAAAAATAAATAAATAAACCTTTAAAAAATAAAATAAAACAGAACTACTTTATGATCCAGCCATCTCACTTCTGGGTATGAATCCAAAGGAAATGAAAACAGGATCTCAAAGGGATACCTGTCTCCCACCCCATTCACTGTAGCGCTGTTCACAGTCAGATATGGAAACAACATAAATGAATGGAGAAAGAAGTTGTGGTGTGTGAATACACACACACATACCCGCAGGTATACATGCTGGAATATTATCCAGCCATGAGAAAGGGGGAAATCTTGCCATTTTTCACATGGATGCAGCATGAGGAGATAAATCAGAGAAAGACAAATGTGTAATGATACAACTTACTTACATGTGTAACCTAAAGAAGACAAACATGTACAAATAGAGAAAAGAATAGTCATTACCAGGGGCTGGGGGGTGGGGGCTCAGGGGATGTGTGGTGTAAGGGTACAAACTTGAAACTAATGGATGAATAAGTCCTGGTGATCTAATGCACAGCAGAGTGATTACAGACAGCAATGCTGTATTATAAACCTCAAAGTTGCTGAGAGGACTACATCTTAATTCTTCCCACCACAACACAGAAATGATAATTATGTGATGGGATAAGAGGTATCAGCTAACAATATGAAGGTCCTTATATTGTAATATATGAACATGCCAAATCAACACAATGTATACCTTAAATTACAGCTATATGTCTAATTTAAGCCATATATCAATCGTATCTCAATAAAAATACATTTTTTAAAAAAGAAGAGATTGAGCCAAATGTACCAGATCAGAGCCAGGATTTGACCCTGGATAGTGACAAAGCCATGCACTGGTCCACAGCTAAGGCTATCTGCCCCACTCAAAATATATTTTTTTAATGATAAGGCAGTCAGGAATGTCAAACGAGATAGGCAAGACAGTTATGGAGAAGTTTTAAAACTTCACTGAATGACCTAAAATATGTCCCAAATAAATGAAAAACCTATACCGTACTCATGAATAGGAAGATTACCTTTCAAATGCTGATTTGCTCGAAATTGATCTGTAAATTCAACTCTAATCAACCAATGGAATCAGTGGAATGTCTTGTAGACTATGACAAGCTGAGTTCAAAATTTCTATCTGAGGATAAAGGCAATGAAGAGCAAAGGATATTATAATAAAGACAAACAAGAAGGACTTACCCTCAGAAATCAAATCGTATTATAAAGCTACATTAATGTGAAACAAACCAGCAAACCAGCATGAAAAACGTACAAGGATAAACAAATAGTTCAGTGGAACAAAAAAGAATTCAGAAAGAAGTGTATCACCTAGAAATCACTGCAAATTTGTGAGAAAATGTTGTCTAAGTGATTTACATTTGCCAATGTGACGTGACTCTTCGCATAAAAACTAGATCCCTAGATCACGTCACATACAAAAGATATTCCAGATGGTATAAATATCTAAATGTGAAATGCAAACCTTTAAACTTGTAAGGGTCTACCTTTATGTCATTGGCATAGGAAATGAGTTTTTGAAAGATGCACAAAGTAAGTCCCATTAAGAAAAAGTTTAATAAACTCTCATTTTTAAAATTATACGACCCAATTTATAAGTTTAAAGGACAAAGTAAAGACTGGGCTTTTAAAAATCTGCAGTGATTTTAGGAGATTCAAAGCTTCATATCTATGATATATTTTAAAAATGCCTACAAATCAATAAGAAAAGGAAATAAACACCCCAATTAAAAAGAAACCCAAATGGCTAATAACAGGAAAATATGCTCAATTTCCCAGGTAATAAGATACGTGCAAATGGAAAAAATAGTGGCTCCATCTCACACCTATCCTGTAAGCAAAAAGGGACAAGACAAGATTTGAAAAGAAGGCAGAAAAGTTGCATTGTTGATTCTTTGCTATGGGAGCATAAACTGGCTCAGTCGTTTTTGCAGAATGCCCTGGCAATCTCTAATGATACTCAAGATTCCCACACCTTATTTCTCAGAAACTACCTACAGGTAGCTTTTGTTGGGAAAATCTCTCATGTGTGCAAGGACCTCCACTGCTTCATTGTTTGTAATAACAAAAAGGTGCCCACCATTCGGATTATAGATAGGTAAAATTTTTAGACATTTGTACAACAGATACTATAAAACAGTGAGATCACCTACAGCTAAACATAAATGGATCTCAGTAACACACTACTGAGAAAAAAAACAGGCTGTGGGAGGATATGTAAAATATAATACTGTTCATAAAAGGCTTTAAAAATACTAATACCAAACTCTCTCTAGGTTTGCACACACATATGGAAAGACAGGTTTATGCGCTTCGGGTTAGAGGTGTCCTCTGATGAGGGAGACAAGGAAATGGCATGTGGGTCAAAGTGTTCAACACTATGTTCATTCATAGTTTTTAAACTGAAATAAATGGGGCAAAAATGTTCACTTTGGTTTAATCTAAATAGTTGACCTATGGGTGTTTGTTATTTTATTGTCTGTACTTCTCTGTCTGAAATGGTCTAGCATTTATAAATCTTTGCTCCTTGAACAGAAAAAGAAAAGTTTTCAAGCGCAAAGACAGGACTACTTCTCTGAGACTTCCGAGTTCACGGATCTGGACCGAGGCTAAAGAATGCTCTGAGCAGACAAACACCTGAAATCTTTGGCACCTGATCAAGTGCGTCCATCTGGCACCAACATGCAACCCTCCTATTAAAAGAATGCTGGCAAATACAGATGACTTAAATAGACAACATCAGAGCAGGTGCTTTTAAATTCAACCAAGCCCTTCTTCAGACAAATGAAATAAAACCTTCAGTAGAAATCAACACCCAGGGGCATCTGGGCGACTCAGTCCGTTAAGCATCCGACTTCAGCTCAGGTCATGATCTCGCAGTTCACAATTTCAAGCGCCCATGTCTGGCTCTGTGCTGAAAGCTCAGAACCTGGAGCCTGCTTCAGATTCTGGGTCTTCCTCTCTCTCTGCCCCTCCCCCACTTGCGCTCGGTCTCACTCTCTCTCAAAATTAAATAAAAACATTTTAAAACTTTTTTTGAAAAAAGAAATCAACACCAAACTTTCAAATCATCAAAACAATAACATTAATTATTGTCCAATCTGAAACTATGAGAGCAAATGTGCATACTTACTGGCATATTTAAATTTTGAAATACATAATTACTAGGATATGAAACAGGAGTCTCACTCTCTCTCTCTCTCTCTATATATATAAATATATAGACACATATATTTAGTTCCTAAAAGACAAATTATACCCAACATGTAATTTCTTAACAGAGTTGTCCCAGACTTCAGAAGCACATTCCAGTCTGGACATAAATCCAGACTAGATATCACATGAGTGAATTCACACACACACACACACACACACACACACACACACACACACCTCTCCTATGGAGGTTCACAGACCAGGAAAGCTGTCAGTAGTCACTCCATTGAATTTCTGAATGCACAGAAAACCAGACAACAAATATTTAATAAGCACTTCCTAAATGCAAAGAGTCATACTAGGTAATAAAGAGAGAAGACAAACATACGTGCCATGAATTCTACTATAAAGAAGTTTACAGTCTAACTGTTTCATCCATACATCTCTCCAACCAGACTTATCTCCATTCAGTTACTCTTCCACCCACGCAACTTTCCACCCTCTACCCATCCAATCCTACACCTTTCTAGTCATCCATACAACAACCTCTTCCAACAAACTTTATTCCCCCCTTACAGCTCTCCACTCACCTACTCAACTCCTTCCTCTGCTCCACACATCCATCCCTTCAACTCTCTGACCATCTGTACTGGGATAAATAGTGTGCCCCTAAAATGCAGGACCACCCAGAACCTCAGAATATGACCTTATTTGGAAACAAGAGTTCTTGCAAGTTTGATTAGTTAAGATGATGTCATATTGGGTTACAGTGGGTCCTAATCCAATGACTGGTGTCATGACGAGGAAAAAGCAGACACAGAGAGACACACCCAAGGGAGATGCCATATAATAAGGAAAGAGAATTGCAAAAGAAGGCCAAGAATTGCTGCCAACAATTAGAAACTAGGAGAGACCAGGAAGGATCCTCCCCCAGAGACCCCAAGAGACAGTACCTGCCAGTACCTTACATTTCAATTTGTGAACTCCAGAACACCAGTACAATAAATTTCTGTTGTTTTAAGCCACCAAGTTTGTGGTACTTTGTTTCAGCAGCCTTAGGAAACTAAGACACCACTCTCCCCACAGAATAATCTTTTCCATCTCTCCAATTCCCAACTAGTAACCCTTCCAATTATCCAACTCTCCAGCCATCCACTCCATCCATCATTCATTCCATTCTTTTCACACCATTCCATTCCACTCCATTCACACCATTCCATTCATCCATCTATCCTTTATCTCATTCATCCATCCACCATTCACTCCATCTACCCACCCATCTAACCATCCACCCATCTATGCATCCACCCATCTATCTATCCACCCATCCACCCATCCACCGTCCATTTAGGGTTTAAGTGCCAGATATATTTCTGTGGGCTAGGTATACAATGGTAACAACGACAAGAACAAGGTGTCATGAGTTTTGCCCCCATACATACTAACACCCACACTAGTATCACCAGACCCCAAGGATAAATACAAACTAAGTAAATATCATGGCTTGCAAAGCAAATTGAGCTTCAAAGCAAGTGTCCGAGCCATCCCTGCCACCCACAACACAATAGCAGCATTTAGGCCCTTCTGAAATAAAAGTTCTGAAGTGTCCACTAGGTGATGAGCAAAACATCTGTGTTCTCTTCTTCTATAGAATAAAGACATTAAACAAACAATCCTACAAATAAATACATATTTTTAAGCTATGCTAAAGTCTACGACGGATGGAGAAATCTCAATTCTGTGAAGAAGACAGCAACACTGCAGGGGCCAGGTGCTAATTACAGATGAGAAGGCCTCTAGGAGTTGGAAAATGAAAGACAAAGTCATAAAAAGTAACACACCCCCTCCCAAAAGGGCTTTAATGCAGGATTGGGTGTTTATTGGATTTGCTAAACACATGAGTAAGTGCTACAC
>NW_027531893.1:7957544-7963581 GCF_008692635.1 Crocuta crocuta
GATTCTTGGACAGAGACCTGTCTGGACCCTGAAGGATAAGCGGGATTGAAGTAACTGAGGGTGGGGTGGTGGGGTGAAGAGAGATGTTCCTGCTCTTAGTGTGGTCCTCAGTGAACAAAAGGACAGAAGCTATTCATCCATTTCAAGGGATCTTGACTTTTTGTGCCAACGACCACTTTGGAGGCTGGTGAAGCCTTCAGATGGTTTCTCAGAACAAAGCTAGTATGTGACTAAAAACATGAGATTACAAAGGAAACCAGTTCTGTCAAAACACACTCATATCAACGATGTAAGAAATAATAATAAACTTGTGAAAGGCAGATGTCTGCATTAACATGTTAAGTAAAAAGATCTATGTTACCTACTAATGACAGTGATTTCAAAGTAACGTGACAGACTGTGCAGTAATTCTAAGCCATGTGCAACAATGGTGATGTCATATGAAAATACCAGTGATTTCTCTTGGTGAAAACAATCAGAACTACGGTTTATTACTCCTATCATGATGGTATCACTATCGCTGTGGTTTGTTGGTACCATTCCCAATGAAACAAAACGGAATTTTCAGTTACAGGTAAGTGGTAATAGGTAGTTTTCCCCACATCCAGGTTTGCAGGCCAGTGAATTCTATCCACGGGTCCCCCGGGGACCCTGGGACCCCAGTTAAGAACCCCCGATCAGTGGCCTGATCATTTATCGACTCATTCACTCCCCAAGTCCCCAAGGCTTAGGATGTCCTTGACAATGGACTTAAGGACTAGGAACACACTTGGCGCAAGAAAACAGCTGTGGTCTCTGTCTCCGGAACCTTATATTCTGGGAAGGGGAAGGGAGACATAGTCAAGAAGCAGGTAGATACACAAGACGGCTACAGACGTGGTAATTTCTGGGAAGGGAGTCCACAGGTGACATGTCAGAGATCAACTACAGTGGGGAGAGCACAAGTACACTTGGTGGGAGAACCCATGTGGTGTGAGCCACGCCAACAAGCCACGCTAACCAGCCACGCTCGCAGGGAAGAGTGGACAACACAAAGGCCCTGTGACAGGAGAGGAGAGTGGGTTCTGAGCGACAGGAAGAAGGCTCATCTGGCTGCAGAGAAGACGCACCAGGACAGGTAGAAGGTGAAAACAAAGACGGATGGGCGGGGCCTCAAAGACCATGGGAACGGGGCTTGGGCTACACGGGAAGTGCAGGGAGTAACCACTGAGATTAAGCAGAGGAATAAAAGGACCTGATCATATTGTTTTAAAATATTTCTTTGGTCACTAAGTGGAGAATGGATGGTAGAGGAGAAAAGACGACTGGTAGGAGTCCTACAAGTGAGAGGCACTGTGCTTTGGGTCGGGGCTGGGGTGAGGCGACAGAGGCATCTCGGGTACAGAATTCAAGGAAGCACACACTCTCAGGGCCGTGCAAGTGCAGGAATGAGTTAGCCCTGGCTCGCACTGGTGGCGGAGATGGAAAGACATGGGACGTTTGAAGATACATTTTGGAGGTAATGGGCAAGACAGAAAAAAAAATTATTCTGGGAATACAAAGTTCAGAAGTGGCTAATAATTTTAGAAAGGACCTTATGCAACAGTCCATGGAGGGTCTTGAATAACAGAGAAAGGAATTTTAAAGTTTCTCCAGCAGCTAATGAAGACTCCTGGAATTAATTAAATTAAATGACACACACTGTCCCGACAGAAGACTGTAGAGCTCCAACAGCCATTTGGGACCATGAAGCAACTTTGATGATGTAAACCTTGTCCTTAGGAACAAGCAGAAATACAGAGGGGATCCATGATGACACCATGAAGCCACCAACCCACCATGCCAGCCTGAACCACCTACCCTCAGGCTGCTTTAAGCTAGAAGGAAGCAAGCTTCTATTTTGTTTTAGCAGCTGATTTCCAGACTTGCCCACTGGTAAACACAATTCATCACCAGTGCAGGAAGTTGCCCACAATGCTTACTAAAATCCAAATGAATAGAGATCTCTCTACATATTCATTTCCACTCACGCACTCTGATTTAAATACAGTCAACCGGGTGTCTCACTTTGGCTGACTGAGTGTCATCCAAAGGAGACCTTTATCGCTTTGTTGTTCTCTGAAAAAAGACTCTCAAACCCAGAGTGAAATAACTCTGTGGCAGAGAGAGGTGGTGTGATATTATATTTGTCATTACAAACTCTAAGTGCCTTTTTTCTGACTCGGCAAAGGTTAGTATAGGCGAAGGCACCAAAAAGTCACAGTGATGAATAGAACATGCTGGAAAGGGGCTGGGGAAAGCAGGAACTCATGAATGTCAGCTCCCACAAATGCCAGGTGTCAATCAAAAACAAAGCAAGGTGTTCCCTCCAAAGGCAGGGAAGGGGACACCTTCACAAACAGACCACAAAGACCGCTCCAACTCAGCAGCCGAACGGAAGGTATTCGGCCTGAGCCTGTCATCCTGTAAAGCCATAAAAGCAGCTGCCCTGCTGAAGGTAAAGGAGTTCTGAATGGGGCTTCTGAAGACAGTTGCTCAACGCCCCCCATTCTGTAAGTGAGGAAACCGAGGTCCAGACAGGGCAACGGCCTGACCAAAGTCCACAAAGAAAACCAATGGCACAGGACAGGAGTCTGGGTCCCACACTTACAGACATCTCTGTTGATACACCACTTCCTCATGGATTGTGAGAGTCCCGTTTTACCTAAGGCGGGGTCTGCAAACCCCCCTGGAGGGGGTCAATAGTAAATTCTTTAGGTCTTTGAGCCAACTCTCAACTCTGCCCTGGGTGGAAAAGAAAAGCACCCTAGACAATGGCAAATAAATGAGCGTGGCTGTGTTCCAACAAAATTCATTTACAAAAACAGCTGGATTTGACCCAGGGACCCCAGGCTGCCATGCCCTTACTGAAGTCATATGCTGATCCATGTGGTCCCTGGATCAGCAGCATGGCAGCATCTAGAACATGCTAAAGATGCAAATCCTCAGTCTCTCGCCTCCAAACCTAATGAACCATAAGTTTCAAGGGTGACACCTAGAAATGTATTTTCACTAGCCCTCCAGATGATTCTGACACACACCAAAGTTTGAAAACCACCAGGCTCAAACAGAATCCGAGCAAATCACTATCCTGCATAAGCCACACCTAGTATAAAGTCTGGAGTCTGGCTTCTAGTAAGTGCCTGTGAAAGCAACTACTAGCTTCCCACCCAAAAAATCTATTCTCCTCTTCTTTCTTACTGTTGGAATCCAAAGACTTAACAGCTACTCAGAATAAAACCTACATTTCTACGTTTTCAGGTGCCCTTACAGCTCGGTTTTGTCATATAACTACATTCTGACAAGTGAGATGTAAGTACTGAGTGGCATCTCCTGGGGAACTCCATTAAAAGACAGCCTCTTTCTCCTCTTTGTCTGAAATGTAGACATAATGGCTGGAGCACTGGCAACCATAGTGACCCATGAGGTGACCTTGGGAATAGAAGCTATCCAATAAGGAACAGGAGAGAAGGAATTTACCCTTCTCATTGTGTAGCCACCTTACAGATAGTGACTGAGCCATCCACAGGTTTCCTTTATGCGGGAATGAAATAAAATTCTGTCCCACTTAAGCCACTGTTAAGTTGGGTTTTCTACCATAAACCACCAAACCTAATTCAACTGTCTTATGGTCCAGTGACTATCTGTTGAATGAATCAATCAGTTGCAAGCAAACTAGAAGAATCTGGATTGCAAGTTACAGGAAGCTTTGATTAGTACAAACAACTCTTCAAAGCAGAAGGCTCCAAAAGGGCCAAAATAAGAACTGCATTTGGTGGTGAAAACATCAGAAATTTCTACACACGTGGTAGCCTTCATTTCTTGCACGGCTCAAAGCCAGGCTGGTAATGGAACAACATCCCCCTCCTCAGTCTCCCAGAGGCTGTTATATCCCTGACGCCACAGTCTCTCCATCCTGGAAGCCGTTCCTAATTAGAGCATTCCTAGCCTTCTGGGGGTTTCTGTCTCACAGCAATATGTATGGGGCTGTTTTGTCCTGTTTCATTCGAGTCAGATTCACACTGATCCGTCATTTTTGCAGTGATTCTCAAGTTGCTTCTCGAGCAGAGAGCTTTTCTAACCCAGGTCAACTCTCCATCGATACCTGTAGAATTGAACTATGTTGGTGAGTGTTTTGTCTCTCCTGCTAGAACAGAAATTCCTTGAGAAGCTGGGACTGACTTTTCTATTTGCCCAACAAGCCCCCACTTGCCACGGCAACGTGCACAAGCTCCACCCCGGTAGGCGTTTTGTGTTCCTTGGTACGTCCGAGCTATGTGCCCTGCCTGCCCATCTTCGTGAATCAGAACAACTTCCACAACGGCTTCTCTTCATCTCCGCTTTCTGGGGACTGAAGCCTGGCCTGATTCCCGAAGCCCGGCTATGAAGTCTTCTAACATTTTCAAAGAGGACTTTACGTATCAACCAGGAAAAAAAAAGGTAACTTTTTTGCCCTGTGTCACCCACAAAACTACAACAAACCAATGCTTATTTCTACCGTCCATGCCTTTATATTAGTGTTTCTCAAGCTTTTATAACCCATGCCCCTTCAACACATGTTCAATAGGTTTTCAACGACTTTATTGAGATCTAATTGACCTATAACAAACTGTCCAAACTGAAAACACATAATCTGATATGTGGATATATGGCTATACCCGTAGAACCACGACGACAACATCAAGGTAACTGGCATAGGAAACAACCTTGTGTTTCCTTGTGTTTGTGTGCATGTTTGTGTCATTTATGGTAAGAGCGCTTACAATTTAAGAGGAAAGATCTCATGTTAAGTGCATAATACAGATCTGCTGACCACAGGCACTACATCTCTAGAACTAATTCATCTTGCATTAACTGAAACTTCATACCAATTGGACAACTCCCCATCTTCCCCTCTTGTCCCTTGATAACCATGGTTCTGGTCTCTGCTTCTCTGAGTTTGACAATTTTAGACACCTTCTGTAAGTAGACTCCTACAGCGTTTGTCCCTCCATGACTGGCTTATTTCACTTAGCATAATGTCCTCTGGGTTCAACCGTGCTATTGCAAATGACAGGATTTCCTTCTGTTTTTTAAGGCTGAATAATACTCTATTTTATATACAAATTATATATAGTCCTTTTCTTCATTCATTCATTCATCTCGATATACCTTTTTTTATGTGCATCTTTCTCCAACATTATTTGAAATTTTCAAGACAAATCAACATTGTGACTAAAACACATCAAGTCAGGTCAATGTTCAGTGTTCGGCAGCTCCTACAATCTTCACCCCAGGATGGTCTCAACTGGAAATCTTTGCTACATGTACTATTCTCTGACTCTTGCCTGCTCAGTCTCTAGTTTTGTTTGGTTTTGTTTTGTTTTAAGATCATTTATTTATTTTGAAAGAAAGAGGGTGAGCAGGGGAAGGGCAGAGAGAGAGGTAGAGAGAGAGAATTCCAAGCAGGCTCCACACCATCAGCATCAATGTGGGCTCGAACTCACACACCATGAGATCATGACTTGAGCCGAAACCAAGGGATGGGCATTTAACTGACTGAGCCACCCAGGCACCCTGCTCAGTCTCTGTTCCAGAAACTAAAGCAGGGGGAAATCTCCATTGCTTAGGGACAGAACTGATACCCAGCTGGTTGTTAAATGGCTGGAATCCATTCATCTGATCAGTGCATCTCCATTCAAACCCACCAGTGCCTATGCCTGACCAATAGCTGTAACATGTAAGGAGGCTCTCTGCCAGTGTCTCACACAAAGCAAGAGCATAACAGATCTTGGGTGCAATGGTGAATTCAAACAAGCCAGTTAAGTCCTGTGCTTCACTTTAAATAAATATATGCCTGCTGCCACCCACCTGGGAGCCTGCTATGAGGAGATACCTACATGAAAAACAACTAGTTAGCAAAATAATACACCCGCAACTCTGAGCATCTCCCCTGAAGACTTCCTATTTAGGGCTCCTTGTTCAAATCACTGTTTCTTTCTCCATCACTGCTCACCTCTCCAAGGCGGCTTAAGGATCC